>NW_027474534.1:0-37729 GCF_050947335.1 Megachile rotundata
AATGTAGTGAGTATAGTAATTGTCGTTCTATCGATCATATAAGCATAAAATGGCTAATAATATGAGTTAGTTTGATAATAATAAGAGTAATAAGTATAGTAATTGTCGGTCTATCGATCATATAAGCATAATGTGGCTAATAATATGAGTTAGATTGATAATAATAAGAGTAATAGGTATAGTAATTATCGTTCTACCGATCATATAAGCATAATATGGCTAATAATATGAGTTAGATTGATAATAATAAGAGTAATAAGTATAGTAATTGTCGTCCTATCGATCACATCTGCATAATATGGTTAATAATATGAGTTGGATTGATAATAGTGAGTGTAATAAGCATTGTAATTGTGGTTCTATCGATCATATAAGCATAATATGGCTAATAATATGAGTTAGATTGATAATAATAAGAGTAATAAGTATAGTAATTGTCGTTCTATCGATCATATTTGCATAATATGGTTAATAATATGAGTTAGATTGATAACAGTGAGTGTAATAAGTATAGTGATTGTCGTTCTATCGATCATGTAAGCATAATGTGGCTAATAATATGAGTTAGATTGATAATAATAAGAGTACTGAGTATAGTAATTGTCGTTCTATCGATCATATAAGCATAATATGGCTAATAATATTATTTAGATTGATAATAGTGAGTGTAATAAGTATAGTAATTGTCGTTCTATCGATCATACAAGCATAGTATGGCTCATAATATGTGTTAGATTGATAATAATAAGAGTAATCAGTATAGTAATTGTCGTTCTACAGATCACATAAGCATAATATGGCTAATAATATGAGTTAGATTGATAATAATAAGAGTAATGAGTATAGTAATTGTCGTTCTATCGATCATATAAGCATAATATGGCTAATAATATGAGTTAGGTCGATAATAATAAGAGTAATAAGTATAGCAATTGTCGTTCTATCGATCATATTTGCATAATATAGTTAATAGTATGAGTTAGATTGATATCAGTGAGTGTAATAAGTATAGTAATTGTCGTTCTATCGATCACATAAGCATAATATGGATAATAATATGAGTTAGATTGATAATAATAAGAGTAATAAGTATAGTAATTGTCGTTCTATCGATCATATTTGCATAATATGGTTAATAATATGAGTTAGATTGATAACAGTGAGTGTAATAAGTATAGTGATTGTCGTTCTATCGATCATGTAAGCATAATATGGCTAATAATATGGGTTGGATTGATAATAATAAGACTAATAAGTATAGTAATGGTCGTTCTATCGATCATAAAAGCATAATATGGCTAATAAAATGAGTTAGATTGATAATATTGGGTGTAATAAGTATAGTAATTGTCGTTCTATCGATCATATAAGCATAATATGGCTAATGATAAGAGTTAGATTCATAATAATAAGAGTAATGAGTATAGTAGTTGTTGTTCTATCGATCATATCTGCATAATATGGTTAATAATATGAGTTAGATTAATAATAACAAGAGTAAAGAGTATAGTAATTATCGTTCTACCGATCATATAAGCATAATATGGCTAATAATATGAGTTAGGTTGATAATAATAAGAGTAATAAGTATAGTAATTGTCGTTCTATCGATCATATAAGCATAATATATCTAATAATATGAGTTAGGTTGATAATAATAAGAGTAATAAGTATAGTAATTGTCGTTCTATCGATCATATAAGCATAATGTGGCTAATAATATGAGTAAGATTGATAATAATAAGAGTAATAAGTATAGTAATTGTCGTTCTATCGATCATATTTGCATAATATCGTTAATAATATGAGTTAGATTGATAACAGTGAGTGTAAGAAGTATAGTGATTGTCGTTCTGTCGATCACATAAGCACAATATGGCTAATAATATGAGTTAGATTGATAATAATAAGAGTAATAAGTATAGTAATTGTCGGTCTATCGATCATATAAGCATAATATGGCTAATAATATGAGTTAGGTTGATAATAATAAGAGTAATAAGTATAGTAATTGTCGTCCTATCGATCATATAAGCATAATATGGCTAATAATATGAGTTAGATTGATAATGATAAGAGTAATAAGTACAGTAATTGTCGTTCTACCGATCATATAAGCATAATATGGCTAATAATATGAGTTAGGTTGATAATAGTAAATGTAGTGAGTATAGTAATTGTCGTTCTATCGATCATATAAGCATAAAATGGCTAATAATATGAGTTAGTTTGATAATAATAAGAGTTATAAGTATAGTAATTGTCGGTCTATCGATCATATAAGCATAATGTGGCTAATAATATGAGTTAGATTGATAATAATAAGAGTAATAGGTATAGTAATTATCGTTCTACCGATCATATAAGCATAATATGGCTAATAATATGAGTTAGATTGATAATAATAAGAGTAATAAGTATAGTAATTGTCGTCCTATCGATCACATCTGCATAATATGGTTAATAATATGAGTTGGATTGATAATAGTGAGTGTAATAAGCATTGTAATTGTGGTTCTATCGATCATATAAGCATAATATGGCTAATAATATGAGTTAGTTTGATAATAATAAGAGTAATAAGTATAGTAATTGTCGTTCTATCGATCATATAAGCATAATATGGCTAATAATATTAGTTAGTTTGATAATAATAAGAGTAATGAGTATAGTAGTTGTTGTTCTATCGATCATATCTGCATAATATGGTTAATAATATGATTTAGATTGATAATAATAAGAGTAAAAAGTATAGTAATTGTCGTTCTATCGATCATATAAGCATAATATGGCTAATAATATGAGTTAGATTAATAATAGTAAGAGTAATATGTATGGTAATTATCGTTCTACCGATCATATAAGCATAATATGGTTAATAATATGAGTTAGATTAATAATAATAAGAGTAAAGAGTATAGTAGTTATCGTTCTACCGATCATATAAGCATAATATGGCTAATAATATGAGTTAGGTTGATAATAATAAGAGTAATAAGTATAGTAATTGTCGTTCTATCGATCGTATAAGCGTAATATGGCTAATAATATGAGTTAGATTGATAATAATAAGAGTAATAGGTATAGTAATTATCGTTCTACCGATCATATAAGCATAATATGGCTAAGAATATGAGTTAGATTGAAAATGATAAGAGTAATAAGTACAGTAATTGTCGTTCTATCCATCATATAAGCATAATATGGCTAATAATATGAGTTAGAGTGATAATAATAAGAGTAAAAAGTATATTTATTGTCGTTCTATTGATCATATAAGCATAATATGGCTAATAATATGGGTTGGATTGATAATAATAAGACTAATAAGTATAGTAATGGTCGTTCTATCGATCATAAAAGCATAATATGGCTAATAAAATGAGTTAGATTGATAATATTGAGTGTAATAAGTATAGTAATTGTCGTTCTATCGATCATATAAGCATAATATGGCTAATGATAAGAGTTAGATTGATAATAATAAGAGTAATGAGTATAGTAGTTGTTGTTCTATCGATCATATCTGCATAATATGGTTAATAATATGAGTTAGATTAATAATAACAAGAGTAAAGAGTATAGTAATTATCGTTCTACCGATCATATAAGCATAATATGGCTAATAATATGAGTTAGGTTGATAATAATAAGAGTAATAAGTATAGTAATTGTCGTTCTATCGATCATATAAGCATAATATATCTAATAATATGAGTTAGGTTGATAATAATAAGAGTAATAAGTATAGTAATTGTCGTTCTATCGATCATATAAGCATAATGTGGCTAATAATATGAGTAAGATTGATAATAATAAGAGTAATAAGTATAGTAATTGTCGTTCTATCGATCATATTTGCATAATATCGTTAATAATATGAGTTAGATTGATAACAGTGAGTGTAAGAAGTATAGTGATTGTCGTTCTGTCGATCACATAAGCACAATATGGCTAATAATATGAGTTAGATTGATAATAATAAGAGTAATAAGTATAGTAATTGTCGGTCTATCGATCATATAAGCATAATATGGCTAATAATATGAGTTAGGTTGATAATAATAAGAGTAATAAGTATAGTAATTGTCGTCCTATCGATCATATAAGCATAATATGGCTAATAATATGAGTTAGATTGATAATGATAAGAGTAATAAGTACAGTAATTGTCGTTCTACCGATCATATAAGCATAATATGGCTAATAATATGAGTTAGGTTGATAATAATAAATGTAGTGAGTATAGTAATTGTCGTTCTATCGATCATATAAGCATAAAATGGCTAATAATATGAGTTAGTTTGATAATAATAAGAGTAATAAGTATAGTAATTGTCGGTCTATCGATCATATAAGCATAATGTGGCTAATAATATGAGTTAGATTGATAATAATAAGAGTAATAGGTATAGTAATTATCGTTCTACCGATCATATAAGCATAATATGGCTAATAATATGAGTTAGATTGATAATAATAAGAGTAATAAGTATAGTAATTGTCGTCCTATCGATCACATCTGCATAATATGGTTAATAATATGAGTTGGATTGATAATAGTGAGTGTAATAAGCATTGTAATTGTGGTTCTATCGATCATATAAGCATAATATGGCTAATAATATGAGTTAGATTGATAATAATAAGAGTAATAAGTATAGTAATTGTCGTTCTATCGATCATATTTGCATAATATGGTTAATAATATGAGTTAGATTGATAACAGTGAGTGTAATAAGTATAGTGATTGTCGTTCTATCGATCATGTAAGCATAATGTGGCTAATAATATGAGTTAGATTGATAATAATAAGAGTACTGAGTATAGTAATTGTCGTTCTATCGATCATATAAGCATAATATGGCTAATAATATTATTTAGATTGATAATAGTGAGTGTAATAAGTATAGTAATTGTCGTTCTATCGATCATACAAGCATAGTATGGCTCATAATATGTGTTAGATTGATAATAATAAGAGTAATAAGTATAGTAATTGTCGTTCTACAGATCACATAAGCATAATATGGCTAATAATATGAGTTAGATTGATAATAATAAGAGTAATGAGTATAGTAATTGTCGTTCTATCGATCATATAAGCATAATATGGCTAATAATATGAGTTAGGTCGATAATAATAAGAGTAATAAGTATAGCAATTGTCGTTCTATCGATCATATTTGCATAATATAGTTAATAGTATGAGTTAGATTGATATCAGTGAGTGTAATAAGTATAGTAATTGTCGTTCTATCGATCACATAAGCATAATATGGATAATAATATGAGTTAGATTGATAATAATAAGAGTAATAAGTATAGTAATTGTCGTTCTATCGATCATATTTGCATAATATGGTTAATAATATGAGTTAGATTGATAACAGTGAGTGTAATAAGTATAGTGATTGTCGTTCTATCGATCATGTAAGCATAATATGGCTAATAATATGGGTTGGATTGATAATAATAAGACTAATAAGTATAGTAATGGTCGTTCTATCGATCATAAAAGCATAATATGGCTAATAAAATGAGTTAGATTGATAATATTGAGTGTAATAAGTATAGTAATTGTCGTTCTATCGATCATATAAGCATAATATGGCTAATGATAAGAGTTAGATTCATAATAATAAGAGTAATGAGTATAGTAGTTGTTGTTCTATCGATCATATCTGCATAATATGGTTAATAATATGAGTTAGATTAATAATAACAAGAGTAAAGAGTATAGTAATTATCGTTCTACCGATCATATAAGCATAATATGGCTAATAATATGAGTTAGGTTGATAATAATAAGAGTAATAAGTATAGTAATTGTCGTTCTATCGATCATATAAGCATAATATATCTAATAATATGAGTTAGGTTGATAATAATAAGAGTAATAAGTATAGTAATTGTCGTTCTATCGATCATATAAGCATAATGTGGCTAATAATATGAGTAAGATTGATAATAATAAGAGTAATAAGTATAGTAATTGTCGTTCTATCGATCATATTTGCATAATATCGTTAATAATATGAGTTAGATTGATAACAGTGAGTGTAAGAAGTATAGTGATTGTCGTTCTGTCGATCACATAAGCACAATATGGCTAATAATATGAGTTAGATTGATAATAATAAGAGTAATAAGTATAGTAATTGTCGGTCTATCGATCATATAAGCATAATATGGCTAATAATATGAGTTAGGTTGATAATAATAAGAGTAATAAGTATAGTAATTGTCGTCCTATCGATCATATAAGCATAATATGGCTAATAATATGAGTTAGATTGATAATGATAAGAGTAATAAGTACAGTAATTGTCGTTCTACCGATCATATAAGCATAATATGGCTAATAATATGAGTTAGGTTGATAATAGTAAATGTAGTGAGTATAGTAATTGTCGTTCTATCGATCATATAAGCATAAAATGGCTAATAATATGAGTTAGTTTGATAATAATAAGAGTAATAAGTATAGTAATTGTCGGTCTATCGATCATATAAGCATAATGTGGCTAATAATATGAGTTAGATTGATAATAATAAGAGTAATAGGTATAGTAATTATCGTTCTACCGATCATATAAGCATAATATGGCTAATAATATGAGTTAGATTGATAATAATAAGAGTAATAAGTATAGTAATTGTCGTCCTATCGATCACATCTGCATAATATGGTTAATAATATGAGTTGGATTGATAATAGTCAGTGTAATAAGCATTGTAATTGTGGTTCTATCGATCATATAAGCATAATATGGCTAATAATATGAGTTAGATTGATAATAATAAGAGTAATAAGTATAGTAATTGTCGTTCTATCGATCATATTTGCATAATATGGTTAATAATATGAGTTAGATTGATAACAGTGAGTGTAATAAGTATAGTGATTGTCGTTCTATCGATCATGTAAGCATAATGTGGCTAATAATATGAGTTAGATTGATAATAATAAGAGTACTGAGTATAGTAATTGTCGTTCTATCGATCATATAAGCATAATATGGCTAATAATATTATTTAGATTGATAATAGTGAGTGTAATAAGTATAGTAATTGTCGTTCTATCGATCATACAAGCATAGTATGGCTCATAATATGTGTTAGATTGATAATAATAAGAGTAATAAGTATAGTAATTGTCGTTCTACAGATCACATAAGCATAATATGGCTAATAATATGAGTTAGATTGATAATAATAAGAGTAATGAGTATAGTAATTGTCGTTCTATCGATCATATAAGCATAATATGGCTAATAATATGAGTTAGGTCGATAATAATAAGAGTAATAAGTATAGCAATTGTCGTTCTATCGATCATATTTGCATAATATAGTTAATAGTATGAGTTAGATTGATATCAGTGAGTGTAATAAGTATAGTAATTGTCGTTCTATCGATCACATAAGCATAATATGGATAATAATATGAGTTAGATTGATAATAATAAGAGTAGTGGGCATAGTAATTGTCGTTCTATCGATCATATCTGAATAATATGGTTAATAATATGAGTTAGATTGATAATAATAAGAGTAAAAAGTATATTAATTGTCGTTCTATTGATCATATAAGCATAATATGGCTAATAATATGGGTTGGATTGATAATAATAAGACTAATAAGTATAGTAATGGTCGTTATATCGATCATAAAAGCATAATATGGCTAATAAAATGAGTTAGATTGATAATAGTCAGTGTAATAAGTATAGTAATTGTCGTTCTATCGATCATATAAGCATAATATGGCTAATGATATGAGTTAGATTGATAATAATAAGAGTAATGAGTATAGTAGTTGTTGTTCTATCGATCATATCTGCATAATATGGTTAATAATATGATTTAGATTGATAATAATAAGAGTAAAAAGTATAGTAATTGTCGTTCTATCGATCATATAAGCATAATATGGCTAATAATATGAGTTAGATTAATAATAGTAAGAGTAATATGTATGGTAATTATCGTTCTACCGATCATATAAGCATAATATGGTTAATAATATGAGTTAGATTAATAATAATAAGAGTAAAGAGTATAGTAGTTATCGTTCTACCGATCATATAAGCATAATATGGCTAATAATATGAGTTAGGTTGATAATAATAAGAGTAATAAGTATAGTAATTGTCGTTCTATCGATCGTATAAGCGTAATATGGCTAATAATATGAGTTAGATTGATAATAATAAGAGTAATAGGTATAGTAATTATCGTTCTACCGATCATATAAGCATAATATGGCTAAGAATATGAGTTAGATTGATAATAATCAGAGTAATAAGTATAGTAATTATCGTTCCACCGATCATACGAGCATAATGTGGCTAATAATATCAGTTAAATTGATAATAATAAGAGTAATAAGTATAGTAATTATCGTTGTACCGATCATATAAGCATAATATGGCTAATAATATGAGTTAGGTTGATAATAATAAATGTAGTGAGTATAGTAATTGTCGTTCTATCGATCATATAAGCATAAAATGGTTAATAATATGAGTTAGATTGATAACAGTGAGTGTAATAAGTATAGTGATTGTCGTTCTGTCGATCACATAAGCACAATATGGCTAATAATATGAGTTAGATTGATAATAATAGGAGTAATAGGTATAGTAATTGTCATTCTATCGGTCATATTTGCATAACATGGTTAATAATATTAGTTAGGTTGATAAAAATAAGAATAACAAGTACAGTAATTGTCGTCCTATCGATCATATAAGCATAATATGGCTAATAATATGAGTTAGATTGATAATAATAAGAGTAATAAGTATAGTAATTGTCGTCCTATCGATCATATAATCATAATATGGCTAATAATATGAGTTAGATTGATAATAATAAGAGTAATAAGTATAGTAATTGTCGTTCTATCGATCATATAAGCATAATATGGCTAATAATATGAGTTAGATTGATAGTAATAAGAGTAAAAAGTATAGTAATTGTCGTTCTATCGATCATATCTGCTTAATATGGTTAATAATATGAGTTGGATTGATAACAGTGAGTGTAATAAGTATAGTAATTGTCGTTCTATCGATCATATGAGCATAATATGGCTAATAATATGAGTTAGATTGATAACTGTGAGTGTATTAAGTATAGCAATTGTCGTTCTATTGATCATGTAAGCATAATGTGGCTAATAATATGAGTTAGATTGATAATAATAAGAGTACTGAGTATAGTAATTGTCGTTCTATCGATCATATAAGCATAATATGGCTAATAATATTATTTAGATTGATAATAGTGAGTGTAATAAGTATAGTAATTGTCGTTCTATCGATCATATAAGTTCAATATGGCTAATAATATGAGTTAGATTGATAATAATAAGAGTAATAAGTATAGTAATTGTCGTCCTATCGATCATATAATCATAATATGGCTAATAATATGAGTTAGATTGATAATAATAAGAGTAATAAGTATAGTAATTGTCGTTCTATCGATCATATAAGCATAATATGGCTAATAATATGAGTTAGATTGATAGTAATAAGAGTAAAAAGTATAGTAATTGTCGTTCTATCGATCATATCTGCTTAATATGGTTAATAATATGAGTTGGATTGATAACAGTGAGTGTAATAAGTATAGTAATTGTCGTTCTATCGATCATATGAGCATAATATGGCTAATAATATGAGTTAGATTGATAACTGTGAGTGTAATAAGTATAGCAATTGTCGTTCTATTGATCATGTAAGCATAATGTGGCTAATAATATGAGTTAGATTGATAATAATAAGAGTACTGAGTATAGTAATTGTCGTTCTATCGATCATATAAGCATAATATGGCTAGTAATATTATTTAGATTGATAATAGTGAGTGTAATAAGTATAG
Source organism: Megachile rotundata (assembly GCF_050947335.1). Taxonomy (NCBI): domain Eukaryota; kingdom Metazoa; phylum Arthropoda; class Insecta; order Hymenoptera; family Megachilidae; genus Megachile; species Megachile rotundata. The sequence goes on from NW_027474534.1 coordinate 9,894, forward strand.
TAATTGTCGTTCTATCGATCATATAAGTTCAATATGGCTAATAATATGAGTTAGATTGATAATAATAAGAGTAAAAAGTATAGTAATTGTCGTCCTATCGATCATATTAGCATAATATGGTTAATAATATGAGTTAGATTGATAACAGTGAGTGTAATAAGTATAGTGATTGTCGTTCCGTCGATCACATAAGCACAATATGGCTAATAATATGAGTTAGATTGATAATAATAGGAGTAATAGGTATAGTAATTGTCATTCTATCGGTCATATTTGCATAACATGGTTAATAATATGAGTTACGTTGATAAAAATAAGAATAACAAGTATAGTAATTGTCGTCCTATCGATCATATAAGCATAATATGGCTAATAATATGAGTTAGATTGATAATAATAAGAGTAATAAGTATAGTAATTGTCGTCCTATCGATCATATCTGCTTAATATGGTTAATAATATGAGTTAGATTGATAACAGTGAGTGTAATAAGTATAGTGATTGTCGTTCTATCGATCATGTAAGCATAATATGGCTAATAATATGGGTTGGATTGATAATAATAAGACTAATAAGTATAGTAATGGTCGTTCTATCGATCATAAAAGCATAATATGGCTAATAAAATGAGTTAGATTGATAATATTGAGTGTAATAAGTATAGTAATTGTCGTTCTATCGATCATATAAGCATAATATGGCTAATGATAAGAGTTAGATTCATAATAATAAGAGTAATGAGTATAGTAGTTGTTGTTCTATCGATCATATCTGCATAATATGGTTAATAATATGAGTTAGATTAATAATAACAAGAGTAAAGAGTATAGTAATTATCGTTCTACCGATCATATAAGCATAATATGGCTAATAATATGAGTTAGGTTGATAATAATAAGAGTAATAAGTATAGTAATTGTCGTTCTATCGATCATATAAGCATAATATATCTAATAATATGAGTTAGGTTGATAATAATAAGAGTAATAAGTATAGTAATTGTCGTTCTATCGATCATATAAGCATAATGTGGCTAATAATATGAGTAAGATTGATAATAATAAGAGTAATAAGTATAGTAATTGTCGTTCTATCGATCATATTTGCATAATATCGTTAATAATATGAGTTAGATTGATAACAGTGAGTGTAAGAAGTATAGTGATTGTCGTTCTGTCGATCACATAAGCACAATATGGCTAATAATATGAGTTAGATTGATAATAATAAGAGTAATAAGTATAGTAATTGTCGGTCTATCGATCATATAAGCATAATATGGCTAATAATATGAGTTAGGTTGATAATAATAAGAGTAATAAGTATAGTAATTGTCGTCCTATCGATCATATAAGCATAATATGGCTAATAATATGAGTTAGATTGATAATGATAAGAGTAATAAGTACAGTAATTGTCGTTCTACCGATCATATAAGCATAATATGGCTAATAATATGAGTTAGGTTGATAATAGTAAATGTAGTGAGTATAGTAATTGTCGTTCTATCGATCATATAAGCATAAAATGGCTAATAATATGAGTTAGTTTGATAATAATAAGAGTAATAAGTATAGTAATTGTCGGTCTATCGATCATATAAGCATAATGTGGCTAATAATATGAGTTAGATTGATAATAATAAGAGTAATAGGTATAGTAATTATCGTTCTACCGATCATATAAGCATAATATGGCTAATAATATGAGTTAGATTGATAATAATAAGAGTAATAAGTATAGTAATTGTCGTCCTATCGATCACATCTGCATAATATGGTTAATAATATGAGTTGGATTGATAATAGTGAGTGTAATAAGCATTGTAATTGTGGTTCTATCGATCATATAAGCATAATATGGCTAATAATATGAGTTAGATTGATAATAATAAGAGTAATAAGTATAGTAATTGTCGTTCTATCGATCATATTTGCATAATATGGTTAATAATATGAGTTAGATTGATAACAGTGAGTGTAATAAGTATAGTGATTGTCGTTCTATCGATCATGTAAGCATAATGTGGCTAATAATATGAGTTAGATTGATAATAATAAGAGTACTGAGTATAGTAATTGTCGTTCTATCGATCATATAAGCATAATATGGCTAATAATATTATTTAGATTGATAATAGTGAGTGTAATAAGTATAGTAATTGTCGTTCTATCGATCATACAAGCATAGTATGGCTCATAATATGTGTTAGATTGATAATAATAAGAGTAATAAGTATAGTAATTGTCGTTCTACAGATCACATAAGCATAATATGGCTAATAATATGAGTTAGATTGATAATAATAAGAGTAATGAGTATAGTAATTGTCGTTCTATCGATCATATAAGCATAATATGGCTAATAATATGAGTTAGGTCGATAATAATAAGAGTAATAAGTATAGCAATTGTCGTTCTATCGATCATATAAGCATAATATGGCTAATAATATGAGTTAGATTGATAGTAATAAGAGTAAAAAGTATAGTAATTGTCGTTCTATCGATCATATCTGCTTAATATGGTTAATAATATGAGTTGGATTGATAACAGTGAGTGTAATAAGTATAGTAATTGTCGTTCTATCGATCATATGAGCATAATATGGCTAATAATATGAGTTAGATTGATAACTGTGAGTGTATTAAGTATAGCAATTGTCGTTCTATTGATCATGTAAGCATAATGTGGCTAATAATATGAGTTAGATTGATAATAATAAGAGTACTGAGTATAGTAATTGTCGTTCTATCGATCATATAAGCATAATATGGCTAATAATATTATTTAGATTGATAATAGTGAGTGTAATAAGTATAGTTAATTGTCGTTCTATCGATCATATAAGTTCAATATGGCTAATAATATGAGTTAGATTGATAATAATAAGAGTAATAAGTATAGTAATTGTCGTCCTATCGATCATATAATCATAATATGGCTAATAATATGAGTTAGATTGATAATAATAAGAGTAATAAGTATAGTAATTGTCGTTCTATCGATCATATAAGCATAATATGGCTAATAATATGAGTTAGATTGATAGTAATAAGAGTAAAAAGTATAGTAATTGTCGTTCTATCGATCATATCTGCTTAATATGGTTAATAATATGAGTTGGATTGATAACAGTGAGTGTAATAAGTATAGTAATTGTCGTTCTATCGATCATATGAGCATAATATGGCTAATAATATGAGTTAGATTGATAACTGTGAGTGTAATAAGTATAGTGATTGTCGTTCCGTCGATCACATAAGCATAATATGGCTAATAATATGAGTTAGGTTGATAATAATAAGAGTACTGAGTATAGTAATTGTCGTTCTATCGATCATATAAGCATAATATGGCTAATAATATTATTTAGATTGATAATAGTGAGTGTAATAAGTATAGTAATTGTCGTTCTATCGATCATATAAGTTCAATATGGCTAATAATATGAGTTAGATTGATAATAATAAGAGTAATAAGTATAGTAATTGTCGTCCTATCGATCATATTAGCATAATATGGTTAATAATATGAGTTAGATTGATAACAGTGAGTGTAATAAGTATAGTGATTGTCGTTCCGTCGATCACATAAGCACAATATGGCTAATAATATGAGTTAGATTGATAATAATAAGAGTAATAAGTATAGTAATTGTCGTTCTATCGATCATATAAGCATAATATGGCTAATAATAAGAGTTAGATTGATAATGATAAGAGTAATAAGTACAGTAATTTTGGTTCTATCGATCATATAAGCATAATATGGCTAATAATATGAGTTAGATTGATAATAATAGGAGTAATATGTATAGTAATTGTCGTTCTATCGATGATATCTGCATGATGTGGTAAATAATATGAGTTAGATTGATAATAATAAGAGTAATAAGTATAGTAATTGTCGTCCTATCGATCATATAAGCATAATATGGCTAATAATATGAGTTAGATTGATAATAATAAGAGTAATAAGTAGAGTAATTTTCGTTCTACCGATCATATAAGCATAATATGGCTAATAATGTGAGTTAGATTCATAATAATAAGAGTAATAAGTATAGTAATTGTCGTTCTATCGATCATATAAACATAATATGGCTAATAATATGAGTTAGGTTGATAATAATAAGAGTAATAAGTATAGTAATTGTCGTCCTATCGATCATATAAGCATAATATGGCTCATAATATGAGTTAGATTGATAATGATAAGAGTAATAAGTACAGTAATTGTCGTTCTATCGATCATATAAGCATAATATGGCTAATAATATGTGTTAGAGTGATAATGATAAGAGTAATAAGTACAGTAATTGTCGTTCTATCGATCATATAAGCATAATATGGCTAATAATATGTGTTAGAGTGATAATAATAAAAGTAGTGAGTATAGTAATTGTCGTTCTATCGATCATTTAAGCATAATATAGGTAATAATATAAGTTAGGTTGATAAAAGTAAGAATAATAAGTAGAGTAATTGTCGTTCTATCGATCATATAAGCATAATATGGCTAATAATATGAGTTATATTGATAATGATACGAGTAATGAGTATAGTAATTATCGTTCTATCGATCATATAAACATAATATGGCTAATAATATGAGTTAGGTTGATAATAATAAGCGTAAAAAGTATAGTAATTGACGTTCTATCGATCATATAAGTATAATATGGGTAATAATATGAGTTAGATTGATAATAATAAGAGTAATAAGTACAGTAATTGTCGTTCTGTCGATCATTTAATCATAATATGGCTAACAATATGAGTTAGATTGATAATAATAAGAGTAATAAGTATAGTAATTGTCGTTCTATCGATCATATAAGCATAATATGGCTAATAATATGAGTTAGATTGATAATAATAAGAGCAATAAGTATAGTAATTGTCGTTCTATCGATCATATCTGCTTAATATGGTTAATAATATGAGTTGGATTGATAACAGTGAGTGTAATAAGTATAGTAATTGTCGTTCTATCGATCATATGAGCATAATATGGCTAATAATATGAGTTAGATTGATAACTGTGAGTGTAATAAGTATAGCAATTGTCGTTCTATTGATCATGTAAGCATAATGTGGCTAATAATATGAGTCAGATTGATAATAATAAGAGTACTGAGTATAGTAATTGTCGTTCTATCGATCATATAAGCATAATATGGCTAATAATATGAGTTAGATTGATAGTAATAAGAGTAAAAAGTATGGTAATTGTCGTTCTATCGATCATATTTGCGTAATATGGTTAATAATATGAGTTAGATTGATAACAGTGAGTGTAATAAGTATAGTGATTGTCGTTCTGTCGATCACATAAGCACAATATGGCTAATAATATGAGTTAGATTGATAATAATAGGAGTAATAGGTATAGTAATTGTCATTCTATCGGTCATATTTGCATAACATGGTTAATAATATGAGTTAGGTTGATAAAAATAAGAATAACAAGTATAGTAATTGTCGTCCTATCGATCATATAAGCATAATATGGCTAATAATATGAGTTAGATTGATAATAATAAGAGTAATAAGTATAGTAATTGTCGTCCTATCGATCATATAATCATAATATGGCTAATAATATGAGTTAGATTGATAATAATAAGAGTAATAAGTATAGTAATTGTCGTTCTATCGATCATATAAGCATAATATGGCTAATAATATGAGTTAGATTGATAGTAATAAGAGTAAAAAGTATAGTAATTGTCGTTCTATCGATCATATCTGCTTAATATGGTTAATAATATGAGTTGGATTGATAACAGTGAGTGTAATAAGTATAGTAATTGTCGTTCTATCGATCATATGAGCATAATATGGCTAATAATATGAGTTAGATTGATAACTGTGAGTGTAATAAGTATAGCAATTGTCGTTCTATTGATCATGTAAGCATAATGTGGCTAATAATATGAGTTAGATTGATAATAATAGGAGTAATATGTATAGTAATTGTCGTTCTATCGATGATATCTGCATGATGTGGTAAATAATATGAGTTAGATTGATAATAGTGAGTGTAATAAGTATAGTCATTGTCGTTCTGTCGATCATATAAGCATAATATGGCTAATAATGTGAGTTAGATTGATAATAATAAGAGTAATAAGTATAGTAATTGTCGTCCTATCGATCATATAAGCATAATATGGCTAATAATATGAGTTAGATTGATAATAATAAGAGTAATAAGTAGAGTAATTTTCGTTCTACCGATCATATAAGCATAATATGGCTAATAATGTGAGTTAGATTCATAATAATAAGAGTAATAAGTATAGTAATTGTCGTTCTATCGATCATATAAACATAATATGGCTAATAATATGAGTTAGGTTGATAATAATAAGAGTAATAAGTATAGTAATTGTCGTCCTATCGATCATATAAGCATAATATGGCTCATAATATGAGTTAGATTGATAATGATAAGAGTAATAAGTACAGTAATTGTCGTTCTATCGATCATATAAGCATAATATGGCTAATAATATGTGTTAGAGTGATAATGATAAGAGTAATAAGTACAGTAATTGTCGTTCTATCGATCATATAAGCATAATATGGCTAATAATATGTGTTAGAGTGATAATAATAAAAGTAGTGAGTATAGTAATTGTCGTTCTATCGATCATTTAAGCATAATATAGGTAATAATATAAGTTAGGTTGATAAAAGTAAGAATAATAAGTAGAGTAATTGTCGTTCTATCGATCATATAAGCATAATATGGCTAATAATATGAGTTATATTGATAATGATACGAGTAATGAGTATAGTAATTATCGTTCTACCGATCATATAAGCATAAAATGGCTAATAATATGAGTTAGATTGATAATAATAAGCGTAAAAAGTATAGTAATTGACGTTCTATCGATCATATAAGTATAATATGGGTAATAATATGAGTTAGATTGATAATAATAAGAGTAATAAGTACAGTAATTGTCGTTCTGTCGATCATTTAAGCATAATATGGCTAACAATATGAGTTAGATTGATAATAATAAGAGTAATAAGTATAGTAATTGTCGTTCTATCGATCATATAAGCATAATATGGCTAATAATATGAGTTAGATTGATAATAATAAGAGCAATAAGTATAGTAATTGTCGTTCTATCGATCATATCTGCTTAATATGGTTAATAATATGAGTTGGATTGATAACAGTGAGTGTAATAAGTATAGTAATTGTCGTTCTATCGATCATATGAGCATAATATGGCTAATAATATGAGTTAGATTGATAACTGTGAGTGTAATAAGTATAGCAATTGTCGTTCTATTGATCATGTAAGCATAATGTGGCTAATAATATGAGTCAGATTGATAATAATAAGAGTACTGAGTATAGTAATTGTCGTTCTATCGATCATATAAGCATAATATGGCTAATAATATGAGTTAGGTTGATAATAATAAATGTAGTGAGTATAGTAATTGTCGTTCTATCGATCATATAAGCATAATATGGCTAATAATATTAGTTAGTTTGATAATAATAAGAGTAATAAGTATAGTAATTGTCGTTCTATCGATCATATAAGCATAATGTGGCTAATAATATGAGTTAGATTGATAATAATAAGAGTAATAGGTATAGTAATTATCGTTCTACCGATCATATAAGCATAATATGGCTAATAATATGAGTTAGATTGATAATAATAAGAGTAATAAGTATAGTAATTGTCGTCCTATCGATCACATCTGCATAATATGGTTAATAATATGAGTTGGATTGATAATAGTGAGTGTAATAAGCATAGTAATTGTGGTTCTATCGATCATATAAGCATAATATGGCTAATAATATGAGTTAGATTGATAATAATAAGAGTAATAAGTATAGTAATTGTCGTTCTATCGATCATATAAGCATAATATGGCTAATAATATGAGTTAGATTGATAATAATAAGAGCAATAAGTATAGTAATTGTCGTTCTATCGATCATATCTGCTTAATATGGTTAATAATATGAGTTGGATTGATAACAGTGAGTGTAATAAGTATAGTAATTGTCGTTCTATCGATCATATGAGCATAATATGGCTAATAATATGAGTTAGATTGATAACTGTGAGTGTAATAAGTATAGCAATTGTCGTTCTATTGATCATGTAAGCATAATGTGGCTAATAATATGAGTCAGATTGATAATAATAAGAGTACTGAGTATAGTAATTGTCGTTCTATCGATCATATAAGTTCAATATGGCTAATAATATGAGTTAGATTGATAATAATAAGAGTAATAAGTACAGTAATTTTGGTTCTATCGATCATATAAGCATAATATGGCAAATAATATGAGTTAGATTGATAATAATAAGAGTAATAAGTATAGTAATTGTCGTCCTATCGATCATATAAGCATAATATGGCTAATAATATGAGTTAGATTGATAATAATAAGAGTAATACGTATAGTCATTGTCGTTCTGTCGATCATATAAGCATAATATGGCTAATAATGTGAGTTAGATTCATAATAATAAGAGTAATAAGTATAGTAATTGTCGTTCTATCGATCATATAAGCATAATATGGCTAATAATATGAGTTAGATTGATAATAATAAGAGCAATAAGTATAGTAATTGTCGTTCTATCGATCATATCTGCTTAATATGGTTAATAATATGAGTTGGATTGATAACAGTGAGTGTAATAAGTATAGTAATTGTCGTTCTATCGATCATATGAGCATAATATGGCTAATAATATGAGTTAGATTGAAAACTGTGAGTGCAATAAGTATAGCAATTGTCGTTCTATTGATCATGTAAGCATAATGTGGCTAATAATATGAGTCAGATTGATAATAATAAGAGTACTGAGTATAGTAATTGTCGTTCTATCGATCATATAAGCATAATATGGCTAATAATATGAGTTAGATTGATAATGATAAGAGTAATAAGTAGAGTAATTTTCGTTCTACCGATCATATAAGCATAATATGGCTAATAATGTGAGTTAGATTCATAATAATAAGAGTAATAAGTATAGTAATTGTCGTCCTATCGATCATATAAGCATAATATGGCTAATAATATGAGTTAGATTGATAATAATAAGAGTAATAAGTAGAGTAATTTTCGTTCTACCGATCATATAAGCATAATATGGCTAATAATGTGAGTTAGATTCATAATAATAAGAGTAATAAGTATAGTAATTGTCGTTCTATCGATCATATAAACATAATATGGCTAATAATATGAGTTAGGTTGATAATAATAAGAGTAATAAGTATAGTAATTGTCGTCCTATCGATCATATAAGCATAATATGGCTCATAATATGAGTTAGATTGATAATGATAAGAGTAATAAGTACAGTAATTGTCGTTCTATCGATCATATAAGCATAATATGGCTAATAATATGTGTTAGAGTGATAATAATAAAAGTAGTGAGTATAGTAATTGTCGTTCTATCGATCATTTAAGCATAATATAGCTAATAATATAAGTTAGGTTGATAAAAGTAAGAATAATAAGTAGAGTAATTGTCGTTCTATCGATCATATAAGCATAATATGGCTAATAATATGAGTTATATTGATAATGATACGAGTAATGAGTATAGTAATTATCGTTCTACCGATCATATAAGCATAAAATGGCTAATAATATGAGTTAGATTGATAATAATAAGCGTAAAAAGTATAGTAATTGACGTTCTATCGATCATATAAGTATAATATGGGTAATAATATGAGTTAGATTGATAATAATAAGAGTAATAAGTACAGTAATTGTCGTTCTGTCGATCATTTAAGCATAATATGGCTAACAATATGAGTTAGATTGATAATAATAAGAGTAATAAGTATAGTAATTGTCGTTCTATCGATCATATAAGCATAATATGGCTAATAATATGAGTTAGATTGATAACTGTGAGTGTAATAAGTATAGCAATTGTCGTTCTATTGATCATGTAAGCATAATGTGGCTAATAATATGAGTCAGATTGATAATAATAAGAGTACTGAGTATAGTAATTGTCGTTCTATCGATCATATAAGCATAATATGGCTAATAATATGAGTTAGATTGATAATGATAAGAGTAATACGTACAGTAATTGTCGTTCTATCGATCATATAAGCATAATATGGCTAATAATATGAGTTAGAGTGATAATAATAAAAGTAGTGAGTGTATTAATTGTCGTTCTATCGATCATTTAAGCATAATATAGCTAATAATATAAGTTAGGTTGATAAAAGTAAGAATAATAAGTAGAGTAATTGTCGTTCTATCGATCATATAAGCATAATATGGCTAATAATATGAGTTAGATTGATAATGATAAGAGTAATAAGTACAGTAATTGTCGTTCTACCGATCATATAAGCATAATATGGCTAATAATATGAGTTAGGTTGATAATAATAAATGTAGTGAGTACAGTAATTGTCGTTCTACCGATCATATAAGCATAATATGGCTAACAATATGAGTTAGATTGATAATAATAAGAGTAATAAGTATAGTAATTGTCGTTCTATCGATCATATAAGCATAATATGGCTAATAATATGAGTTAGATTGATAATAATAAGAGCAATAAGTATAGTAATTGTCGTTCTATCGATCATATCTGCTTAATATGGTTAATAATATGAGTTGGATTGATAACAGTGAGTGTAATAAGTATAGTAATTGTCGTTCTATCGATCATATGAGCATAATATGGCTAATAATATGAGTTAGATTGATAACTGTGAGTGTAATAAGTATAGCAATTGTCGTTCTATTGATCATGTAAGCATAATGTGGCTAATAATATGAGTCAGATTGATAATAATAAGAGTACTGAGTATAGTAATTGTCGTTCTATCGATCATATAAGTTCAATATGGCTAATAATATGAGTTAGATTGATAATAATAAGAGTAATAAGTACAGTAATTTTGGTTCTATCGATCATATAAGCATAATATGGCAAATAATATGAGTTAGATTGATAATAATAAGAGTAATAAGTATAGTAATTGTCGTCCTATCGATCATATAAGCATAATATGGCTAATAATATGAGTTAGATTGATAATAATAAGAGTAATACGTATAGTCATTGTCGTTCTGTCGATCATATAAGCATAATATGGCTAATAATGTGAGTTAGATTCATAATAATAAGAGTAATAAGTATAGTAATTGTCGTTCTATCGATCATATAAACATAATATGGCTAATAATATGAGTTAGGTTGATAATAATAAGAGTAATAAGTATAGTAATTGTCGTCCTATCGATCATATAAGCATAATATGGCTAATAATATGAGTTATATTGATAATGACACGAGTAATGAGTATAGTAATTATCGTTCTACCGATCATATAAGCATAAAATGGCTAATAATATGAGTTAGATTGATAATAATAAGCGTAAAAAGTATAGTAATTGACGTTCTATCGATCATATAAGTATAATATGGGTAATAATATGAGTTAGATTGATAATAATAAGAGTAATAAGTACAGTAATTGTCGTTCTGACGATCATTTAAGCATAATATGGCTAACAATATGAGTTAGATTGATAATAATAAGAGTAATAAGTATAGTAATTGTCGTTCTATCGATCATATAAGCATAATATGGCTAATAATATGAGTTAGATTGATAATAATAAGAGCAATAAGTATAGTAATTGTCGTTCTATCGATCATATCTGCTTAATATGGTTAATAATATGAGTTGGATTGATAACAGTGAGTGTAATAAGTATAGTAATTGTCGTTATATCGATCATATGAGCATAATATGGCTAATAATATGAGTTAGATTGATAACTGTGAGTGTAATAAGTATAGCAATTGTCGTTCTATTGATCATGTAAGCATAATGTGGCTAATAATATGAGTCAGATTGATAATAATAAGAGTACTGAGTATAGTAATTGTCGTTCTATCGATCATATAAGCATAATATGGCTAATAATATGAGTTAGATTGATAATGATAAGAGTAATAAGTAGAGTAATTTTCGTTCTACCGATCATATAAGCATAATATGGCTAATAATGTGAGTTAGATTCATAATAATAAGAGTAATAAGTATAGTAATTGTCGTCCTATCGATCATATAAGCATAATATGGCTAATAATATGAGTTAGATTGATAATAATAAGAGTAATAAGTAGAGTAATTTTCGTTCTACCGATCATATAAGCATAATATGGCTAATAATGTGAGTTAGATTCATAATAATAAGAGTAATAAGTATAGTAATTGTCGTTCTATCGATCATATAAACATAATATGGCTAATAATATGAGTTAGGTTGATAATAATAAGAGTAATAAGTATAGTAATTGTCGTCCTATCGATCATATAAGCATAATATGGCTCATAATATGAGTTAGATTGATAATGATAAGAGTAATAAGTACAGTAATTGTCGTTCTATCGATCATATAAGCATAATATGGCTAATAATATGTGTTAGAGTGATAATAATAAAAGTAGTGAGTATAGTAATTGTCGTTCTATCGATCATTTAAGCATAATATAGCTAATAATATAAGTTAGGTTGATAAAAGTAAGAATAATAAGTAGAGTAATTGTCGTTCTATCGATCATATAAGCATAATATGGCTAATAATATGAGTTATATTGATAATGATACGAGTAATGAGTATAGTAATTATCGTTCTACCGATCATATAAGCATAAAATGGCTAATAATATGAGTTAGATTGATAATAATAAGCGTAAAAAGTATAGTAATTGACGTTCTATCGATCATATAAGTATAATATGGGTAATAATATGAGTTAGATTGATAATAATAAGAGTAATAAGTACAGTAATTGTCGTTCTGTCGATCATTTAAGCATAATATGGCTAACAATATGAGTTAGATTGATAATAATAAGAGTAATAAGTATAGTAATTGTCGTTCTATCGATCATATAAGCATAATATGGCTAATAATATGAGTTAGATTGATAATAATAAGAGCAATAAGTATAGTAATTGTCGTTCTATCGATCATATCTGCTTAATATGGTTAATAATATGAGTTGGATTGATAACAGTGAGTGTAATAAGTATAGTAATTGTCGTTCTATCGATCATATGAGCATAATATGGCTAATAATATGAGTTAGATTGATAACTGTGAGTGTAATAAGTATAGCAATTGTCGTTCTATTGATCATGTAAGCATAATGTGGCTAATAATATGAGTCAGATTGATAATAATAAGAGTACTGAGTATAGTAATTGTCGTTCTATCGATCATATATGCATAATATGGCTAATAATATGAGTTCGATTGATAATGATAAGAGTAATACGTACAGTAATTGTCGTTCTATCGATCATATAAGCATAATATGGCTAATAATATGAGTTAGAGTGATAATAATAAAAGTAGTGAGTATATTAATTGTCGTTCTATCGATCATTTAAGCATAATATAGCTAATAATATAAGTTAGGTTGATAAAAGTAAGAATAATAAGTAGAGTAATTGTCGTTCTATCGATCATATAAGCATAATATGGCTAATAATATGAGTTAGATTGATAATGATAAGAGTAATAAGTACAGTAATTGTCGTTCTACCGATCATATAAGCATAATATGGCTAATAATATGAGTTAGGTTGATAATAATAAATGTAGTGAGTATAGTAATTGTCGTTCTATCGATCATATAAGCATAATATGGCTAATAATATTAGTTAGTTTGATAATAATAAGAGTAATAAGTATAGTAATTGTCGTTCTATCGATCATATAAGCATAATGTGGCTAATAATATGAGTTAGATTGATAATAATAAGAGTAATAGGTATAGTAATTATCGTTCTACCGATCATATAAGCATAATATGGCTAATAATATGAGTTAGATTGATAATAATAAGAGTAATAAGTATAGTAATTGTCGTCCTATCGATCACATCTGCATAATATGGTTAATAATATGAGTTGGATTGATAATAGTGAGTGTAATAAGCATAGTAATTGTGGTTCTATCGATCATATAAGCATAATATGGCTAATAATATGAGTTAGATTGATAATAATAAGAGTAATAAGTATAGTAATTGTCGTTCTATCGATCATATTTGCATAATATGGTTAATAATATGAGTTAGATTGATAACAGTGAGTGTAATAAGTATAGTGATTGTCGTTCTATCGATCATGTAAGCATAATGTGGCTAATAATATGAGTTAGATTGATAATAATAAGAGTACTGAGTATAGTAATTTTGGTTCTATCGATCATATAAGCATAATATGGCTAATAATATGAGTTAGATTGATAATAATAGGAGTAATATGTATAGTAATTGTCGTTCTATCGATGATATCTGCATGATGTGGTAAATAATATGAGTTAGATTGATAATAGTGAGTGTAATAAGTATAGTCATTGTCGTTCTGTCGATCATATAAGCATAATATGGCTAATAATGTGAGTTAGATTGATAATAATAAGAGTAATAAGTATAGTAATTGTCGTCCTATCGATCATATAAGCATAATATGGCTAATAATATGAGTTAGATTGATAATAATAAGAGTAATAAGTAGAGTAATTTTCGTTCTACCGATCATATAAGCATAATATGGCTAATAATGTGAGTTAGATTCATAATAATAAGAGTAATAAGTATAGTAATTGTCGTTCTATCGATCATATAAACATAATATGGCTAATAATATGAGTTAGGTTGATAATAATAAGAGTAATAAGTATAGTAATTGTCGTCCTATCGATCATATAAGCATAATATGGCTCATAATATGAGTTAGATTGAAAACGATAAGAGTAATAAGAACAGTAATTGTCGTTCTATCCATCATATAAGCATAATATGGCTAATAATATGAGTTAGAGTGATAATAATAAAAGTAGTGAGTATAGTAATTGTCGTTCTATCGATCATTTAAGCATAATATAGCTAATAATATAAGTTAGGTTGATAAAAGTAAGAATAATAAGTAGAGTAATTGTCGTTCTATCGATCATATAAGCATAATATGGCTAATAATATGAGTTATATTGATAATGACACGAGTAATGAGTATAGTAATTATCGTTCTACCGATCATATAAGCATAAAATGGCTAATAATATGAGTTAGATTGATAATAATAAGCGTAAAAAGTATAGTAATTGACGTTCTATCGATCATATAAGTATAATATGGGTAATAATATGAGTTAGATTGATAATAATAAGAGTAATAAGTACAGTAATTGTCGTTCTGACGATCATTTAAGCATAATATGGCTAACAATATGAGTTAGATTGATAATAATAAGAGTAATAAGTATAGTAATTGTCGTTCTATCGATCATATAAGCATAATATGGCTAATAATATGAGTTAGATTGATAATAATAAGAGCAATAAGTATAGTAATTGTCGTTCTATCGATCATATCTGCTTAATATGGTTAATAATATGAGTTGGATTGATAACAGTGAGTGTAATAAGTATAGTAATTGTCGTTCTATCGATCATATGAGCATAATATGGCTAATAATATGAGTTAGATTGATAACTGTGAGTGTAATAAGTATAGCAATTGTCGTTCTATTGATCATGTAAGCATAATGTGGCTAATAATATGAGTCAGATTGATAATAATAAGAGTACTGAGTATAGTAATTGTCGTTCTATCGATCATATAAGCATAATATGGCTAATAATATGAGTTAGATTGATAATGATAAGAGTAATAAGTAGAGTAATTTTCGTTCTACCGATCATATAAGCATAATATGGCTAATAATGTGAGTTAGATTCATAATAATAAGAGTAATAAGTATAGTAATTGTCGTCCTATCGATCATATAAGCATAATATGGCTAATAATATGAGTTAGATTGATAATAATAAGAGTAATAAGTAGAGTAATTTTCGTTCTACCGATCATATAAGCATAATATGGCTAATAATGTGAGTGAGATTCATAATAATAAGAGTAATAAGTATAGTAATTGTCGTTCTATCGATCATATAAACATAATATGGCTAATAATATGAGTTAGGTTGATAATAATAAGAGTAATAAGTATAGTAATTGTCGTCCTATCGATCATATAAGCATAATATGGCTCATAATATGAGTTAGATTGATAATGATAAGAGTAATAAGTACAGTAATTGTCGTTCTATCGATCATATAAGCATAATATGGCTAATAATATGTGTTAGAGTGATAATAATAAAAGTAGTGAGTATAGTAATTGTCGTTCTATCGATCATTTAAGCATAATATAGCTAATAATATAAGTTAGGTTGATAAAAGTAAGAATAATAAGTAGAGTAATTGTCGTTCTATCGATCATATAAGCATAATATGGCTAATAATATGAGTTATATTGATAATGATACGAGTAATGAGTATAGTAATTATCGTTCTACCGATCATATAAGCATAAAATGGCTAATAATATGAGTTAGATTGATAATAATAAGCGTAAAAAGTATAGTAATTGACGTTCTATCGATCATATAAGTATAATATGGGTAATAATATGAGTTAGATTGATAATAATAAGAGTAATAAGTACAGTAATTGTCGTTCTGTCGATCATTTAAGCATAATATGGCTAACAATATGAGTTAGATTGATAATAATAAGAGTAATAAGTATAGTAATTGTCGTTCTATCGATCATATAAGCATAATATGGCTAATAATATGAGTTAGATTGATAATAATAAGAGCAATAAGTATAGTAATTGTCGTTCTATCGATCATATCTGCTTAATATGGTTAATAATATGAGTTGGATTGATAACAGTGAGTGTAATAAGTATAGTAATTGTCGTTCTATCGATCATATGAGCATAATATGGCTAATAATATGAGTTAGATTGATAACTGTGAGTGTAATAAGTATAGCAATTGTCGTTCTATTGATCATGTAAGCATAATGTGGCTAATAATATGAGTCAGATTGATAATAATAAGAGTACTGAGAATAGTAATTGTCGTTCTATCGATCATATAAGCATAATATGGCTAATAATATGAGTTCGATTGATAATGATAAGAGTAATACGTACAGTAATTGTCGTTCTATCGATCATATAAGCATAATATGGCTAATAATATGAGTTAGAGTGATAATAATAAAAGTAGTGAGTATATTAATTGTCGTTCTATCGATCATTTAAGCATAATATAGCTAATAATATAAGTTAGGTTGATAAAAGTAAGAATAATAAGTAGAGTAATTGTCGTTCTATCGATCATATAAGCATAATATGGCTAATAATATGAGTTAGATTGATAATGATAAGAGTAATAAGTACAGTAATTGTCGTTCTACCGATCATATAAGCATAATATGGCTAATAATATGAGTTAGGTTGATAATAATAAATGTAGTGAGTATAGTAATTGTCGTTCTATCGATCATATAAGCATAATATGGCTAATAATATTAGTTAGTTTGATAATAATAAGAGTAATAAGTATAGTAATTGTCGTTCTATCGATCATATAAGCATAATGTGGCTAATAATATGAGTTAGATTGATAATAATAAGAGTAATAGGTATAGTAATTATCGTTCTACCGATCATATAAGCATAATATGGCTAATAATATGAGTTAGATTGATAATAATAAGAGTAATAAGTATAGTAATTGTCGTCCTATCGATCACATCTGCATAATATGGTTAATAATATGAGTTGGATTGATAATAGTGAGTGTAATAAGCATAGTAATTGTGGTTCTATCGATCATATAAGCATAATATGGCTAATAATATGAGTTAGATTGATAATTATAAGAGTAATAAGTATAGTAATTGTCGTTCTATCGATCATATTTGCATAATATGGTTAATAATATGAGTTAGATTGATAACAGTGAGTGTAATAAGTATAGTGATTGTCGTTCTATCGATCATGTAAGCATAATGTGGCTAATAATATGAGTTAGATTGATAATAATAAGAGTACTGAGTATAGTAATTTTGGTTCTATCGATCATATAAGCATAATATGGCTAATAATATGAGTTAGATTGATAATAATAGGAGTAATATGTATAGTAATTGTCGTTCTATCGATGATATCTGCATGATGTGGTAAATAATATGAGTTAGATTGATAATAGTGAGTGTAATAAGTATAGTCATTGTCGTTCTGTCGATCATATAAGCATAATATGGCTAATAATGTGAGTTAGATTGATAATAATAAGAGTAATAAGTATAGTAATTGTCGTCCTATCGATCATATAAGCATAATATGGCTAATAATATGAGTTAGATTGATAATAATAAGAGTAATAAGTAGAGTAATTTTCGTTCTACCGATCATATAAGCATAATATGGCTAATAATGTGAGTTAGATTCATAATAATAAGAGTAATAAGTATAGTAATTGTCGTTCTATCGATCATATAAACATAATATGGCTAATAATATGAGTTAGGTTGATAATAATAAGAGTAATAAGTATAGTAATTGTCGTCCTATCGATCATATAAGCATAATATGGCTCATAATATGAGTTAGATTGAAAACGATAAGAGTAATAAGAACAGTAATTGTCGTTCTATCCATCATATAAGCATAATATGGCTAATAATATGAGTTAGAGTGATAATAATAAAAGTAGTGAGTATAGTAATTGTCGTTCTATCGATCATTTAAGCATAATATAGCTAATAATATAAGTTAGGTTGATAAAAGTAAGAATAATAAGTAGAGTAATTGTCGTTCTATCGATCATATAAGCATAATATGGCTAATAATATGAGTTATATTGATAATGATACGAGTAATGAGTATAGTAATTATCGTTCTACCGATCATATAAGCATAAAATGGCTAATAGTATGAGTTAGATTGATAATAATAAGCGTAAAAAGTATAGTAATTGACGTTCTATCGATCATATAAGTATAATATGGGTAATAATATGAGTTAGATTGATAATAATAAGAGTAATAAGTACAGTAATTGTCGTTCTGTCGATCATTTAAGCATAATATGGCTAACAATATGAGTTAGATTGATAATAATAAGAGTAATAAGTATAGTAATTGTCGTTCTATCGATCATATAAGCATAATATGGCTAATAATATGAGTTAGATTGATAATAATAAGAGCAATAAGAATAGTAATTGTCGTTCTATCGATCATATCTGCTTAATATGGTTAATAATATGAGTTGGATTGATAACAGTGAGTGTAATAAGTATAGTAATTGTCGTTCTATCGATCATATGAGCATAATATGGCTAATAATATGCGTTAGATTGATAACTGTGAGTGTAATAAGTATAGCAATTGTGGTTCTATTGATCATGTAAGCATAATGTGGCTAATAATATGAGTCAGATTGATAATAATAAGAGTACTGAGTATAGTAATTGTCGTTCTATCGATCATATAAGCATAATATGGCTAATAATATGAGTTAGATTGATAATGATAAGAGTAATAAGTAGAGTAATTTTCGTTCTACCGATCGTATAAGCATAATATGGCTAATAATGTGAGTTAGATTCATAATAATAAGAATAATAAGTATAGTAATTGTCGTCCTATCGATCATATAAGCATAATATGGCTAATAATATGAGTTAGATTGATAATAATAAGAGTAATAAGTAGAGTAATTTTCGTTCTACCGATCATATAAGCATAATATGGCTAATAATGTGAGTTAGATTCATAATAATAAGAGTAATAAGTATAGTAATTGTCGTTCTATCGATCATATAAACATAATATGGCTAATAATATGAGTTAGGTTGATAATAATAAGAGTAATAAGTATAGTAATTGTCGTCCTATCGATCATATAAGCATAATATGGCTCATAATATGAGTTAGATTGATAATGATAAGAGTAATAAGTACAGTAATTGTCGTTCTATCGATCATATAAGCATAATATGGCTAATAATATGTGTTAGAGTGATAATAATAAAAGTAGTGAGTATAGTAATTGTCGTTCTATCGATCATTTAAGCATAATATAGCTAATAATATAAGTTAGGTTGATAAAAGTAAGAATAATAAGTAGAGTAATTGTCGTTCTATCGATCATATAAGCATAATATGGCTAATAATATGAGTTATATTGATAATGATACGAGTAATGAGTATAGTAATTATCGTTCTACCGATCATATAAGCATAAAATGGCTAATAATATGAGTTAGATTGATAATAATAAGCGTAAAAAGTATAGTAATTGACGTTCTATCGATCATATAAGTGTAATATGGGTAATAATATGAGTTAGATTGATAATAATAAGAGTAATAAGTACAGTAATTGTCGTTCTGTCGATCATTTAAGCATAATATGGCTAACAATATGAGTTAGATTGATAATAATAAGAGTAATAAGTATAGTAATTGTCGTTCTATCGATCATATAAGCATAATATGGCTAATAATATGAGTTAGATTGATAATAATAAGAGCAATAAGTATAGTAATTGTCGTTCTATCGATCATATCTGCTTAATATGGTTAATAATATGAGTTGGATTGATAACAGTGAGTGTAATAAGTATAGTAATTGTCGTTCTATCGATCATATGAGCATAATATGGCTAATAATATGAGTTAGATTGATAACTGTGAGTGTAATAAGTATAGCAATTGTCGTTCTATTGATCATGTAAGCATAATGTGGCTAATAATATGAGTCAGATTGATAATAATAAGAGTACTGAGTATAGTAATTGTCGTTCTATCGATCATATAAGCATAATATGGCTAATAATATGAGTTAGATTGATAATGATAAGAGTAATACGTACAGTAATTGTCGTTCTATCGATCATATAAGCATAATATGGCTAATAATATGAGTTAGAGTGATAATAATAAAAGTAGTGAGTATATTAATTGTCGTTCTATCGATCATTTAAGCATAATATAGCTAATAATATAAGTTAGGTTGATAAAAGTAAGAATAATAAGTAGAGTAATTGTCGTTCTATCGATCATATAAGCATAATATGGCTAATAATATGAGTTAGATTGATAATGATAAGAGTAATAAGTACAGTAATTGTCGTTCTACCGATCATATAAGCATAATATGGCTAATAATATGAGTTAGGTTGATAATAATAAATGTAGTGAGTATAGTAATTGTCGTTCTATCGACCATATAAGCATAATATGGCTAATAATATTAGTTAGTTTGATAATAATAAGAGTAATAAGTATAGTAATTGTCGTTCTATCGATCATATAAGCATAATGTGGCTAATAATATGAGTTAGATTGATAATAATAAGAGTAATAGGTATAGTAATTATCGTTCTACCGATCATATAAGCATAATATGGCTAATAATATGAGTTAGATTGATAATAATAAGAGTAATGAGTATAGTAATTGTCGTCCTATCGATCACATCTGCATAATATGGTTAATAATATGAGTTGGATTGATAATAGTGAGTGTAATAAGCATAGTAATTGTGGTTCTATCGATCATATAAGCATAATATGGCTAATAATATGAGTTAGATTGATAATAATAAGAGTAATAAGTATAGTAATTGTCGTTCTATCGATCATATTTGCATAATATGTTTAATAATATGAGTTAGATTGATAACAGTGAGTGTAATAAGTATAGTGATTGTCGTTCTATCGATCATGTAAGCATAATGTGGCTAATAATATGAGTTAGATTGATAATAATAAGAGTACTGAGTATAGTAATTTTGGTTCTATCGATCATATAAGCATAATATGGCTAATAATATGAGTTAGATTGATAATAATAGGAGTAATATGTATAGTAATTGTCGTTCTATCGCTGATATCTGCATGATGTGGTAAATAATATGAGTTAGATTGATAATAGTGAGTGTAATAAGTTTAGTCATTGTCGTTCTGTCGATCATATAAGCATAATATGGCTAATAATGTGAGTTAGATTGATAATAATAAGAGTAATAAGTATAGTAATTGTCGTCCTATCGATCATATAAGCATAATATGGCTAATAATATGAGTTAGATTGATAATAATAAGAGTAATAAGTAGAGTAATTTTCGTTCTACCGATCATATAAGCATAATATGGCTAATAATGTGAGTTAGATTCATAATAATAAGAGTAATAAGTATAGTAATTGTCGTTCTATCGATCATATAAACATAATATGGCTAATAATATGAGTTAGGTTGATAATAATAAGAGTAATAAGTATAGTAATTGTCGTCCTATCGATCATATAAGCATAATATGGCTCATAATATGAGTTAGATTGATAATGATAAGAGTAATAAGTACAGTAATTGTCGTTCTATCGATCATATAAGCATAATATGGCTAATAATATGTGTTAGAGTGATAATAATAAAAGTAGTGAGTATAGTAATTGTCGTTCTATCGATCATTTAAGCATAATATAGCTAATAATATAAGTTAGGTTGATAAAAGTAAGAATAATAAGTAGAGTAATTGTCGTTCTATCGATCATATAAGCATAATATGGCTAATAATATGAGTTATATTGATAATGATACGAGTAATGAGTATAGTAATTATCGTTCTACCGATCATATAAGCATAAAATGGCTAATAATATGAGTTAGATTGATAATAATAAGCGTAAAAAGTATAGTAATTGACGTTCTATCGATCATATAAGTGTAATATGGGTAATAATATGAGTTAGATTGATAATAATAAGAGTAATAAGTACAGTAATTGTCGTTCTGTCGATCATTTAAGCATAATATGGCTAACAATATGAGTTAGATTGATAATAATAAGAGTAATAAGTATAGTAATTGTCGTTCTATCGATCATATAAGCATAATATGGCTAATAATATGAGTTAGATTGATAATAATAAGAGCAATAAGTATAGTAATTGTCGTTCTATCGATCATATCTGCTTAATATGGTTAATAATATGAGTTGGATTGATAACAGTGAGTGTAATAAGTATAGTAATTGTCGTTCTATCGATCATATGAGCATAATATGGCTAATAATATGAGTTAGATTGATAACTGTGAGTGTAATAAGTATAGCAATTGTCGTTCTATTGATCATGTAAGCATAATGTGGCTAATAATATGAGTCAGATTGATAATAATAAGAGTACTGAGTATAGTAATTGTCGTTCTATCGATCATATAAGCATAATATGGCTAATAATATGAGTTAGATTGATAATGATAAGAGTAATACGTACAGTAATTGTCGTTCTATCGATCATATAAGCATAATATGGCTAATAATATGAGTTAGAGTGATAATAATAAAAGTAGTGAGTATATTAATTGTCGTTCTATCGATCATTTAAGCATAATATAGCTAATAATATAAGTTAGGTTGATAAAAGTAAGAATAATAAGTAGAGTAATTGTCGTTCTATCGATCATATAAGCATAATATGGCTAATAATATGAGTTAGATTGATAATGATAAGAGTAATAAGTACAGTAATTGTCGTTCTACCGATCATATAAGCATAATATGGCTAATAATATGAGTTAGGTTGATAATAATAAATGTAGTGAGTATAGTAATTGTCGTTCTATCGACCATATAAGCATAATATGGCTAATAATATTAGTTAGTTTGATAATAATAAGAGTAATAAGTATAGTAATTGTCGTTCTATCGATCATATAAGCATAATGTGGCTAATAATATGAGTTAGATTGATAATAATAAGAGTAATAGGTATAGTAATTATCGTTCTACCGATCATATAAGCATAATATGGCTAATAATATGAGTTAGATTGATAATAATAAGAGTAATAAGTATAGTAATTGTCGTCCTATCGATCACATCTGCATAATATGGTTAATAATATGAGTTGGATTGATAATAGTGAGTGTAATAAGCATAGTAATTGTGGTTCTATCGATCATATAAGCATAATATGGCTAATAATATGAGTTAGATTGATAATAATAAGAGTAATAAGTATAGTAATTGTCGTTCTATCGATCATATTTGCATAATATGTTTAATAATATGAGTTAGATTGATAACAGTGAGTGTAATAAGTATAGTGATTGTCGTTCTATCGATCATGTAAGCATAATGTGGCTAATAATATGAGTTAGATTGATAATAATAAGAGTACTGAGTATAGTAATTTTGGTTCTATCGATCATATAAGCATAATATGGCTAATAATATGAGTTAGATTGATAATAATAGGAGTAATATGTATAGTAATTGTCGTTCTATCGATGATATCTGCATGATGTGGTAAATAATATGAGTTAGATTGATAATAGTGAGTGTAATAAGTTTAGTCATTGTCGTTCTGTCGATCATATAAGCATAATATGGCTAATAATGTGAGTTAGATTGATAATAATAAGAGTAATAAGTATAGTAATTGTCGTCCTATCGATCATATAAGCATAATATGGCTAATAATATGAGTTAGATTGATAATAATAAGAGTAATAAGTAGAGTAATTTTCGTTCTACCGATCATATAAGCATAATATGGCTAATAATGTGAGTTAGATTCATAATAATAAGAGTAATAAGTATAGTAATTGTCGTTCTATCGATCATATAAACATAATATGGCTAATAATATGAGTTAGGTTGATAATAATAAGAGTAATAAGTATAGTAATTGTCGTCCTATCGATCATATAAGCATAATATGGCTCATAATATGAGTTAGATTGAAAATGATAAGAGTAATAAGTACAGTAATTGTCGTTCTATCCATCATATAAGCATAATATGGCTAATAATATGAGTTAGAGTGATAATAATAAAAGTAGTGAGTATAGTAATTGTCGTTCTATCGATCATTTAAGCATAATATAGCTAATAATATAAGTTAGGTTGATAAAAGTAAGAATAATAAGTAGAGTAATTGTCGTTCTATCGATCATATAAGCATAATATGGCTAATAATATGAGTTATATTGATAATGATACGAGTAATGAGTATAGTAATTATCGTTCTACCGATCATATAAGCATAAAATGGCTAATAGTATGATGTAGATTGATAATAATAAGCGTAAAAAGTATAGTAATTGACGTTCTATCGATCATATAAGTATAATATGAGTAATAATATGAGTTAGATTGATAATAATAAGAGTAATAAGTACAGTAATTGTCGTTCTGTCGATCATTTAAGCATAATATGGCTAACAATATGAGTTAGATTGATAATAATAAGAGTAATAAGTATAGTAATTGTCGTTCTATCGATCATATAAGCATAATATGGCTAATAATATGAGTTAGATTGATAATAATAAGAGCAATAAGTATAGTAATTGTCGTTCTATCGATCATATCTGCTTAATATGGTTAATAATATGAGTTGGATTGATAACAGTGAGTGTAATAAGTATAGTAATTGTCGTTCTATCGATCATATGAGCATAATATGGCTAATAATATGAGTTAGATTGATAACTGTGAGTGTAATAAGTATAGCAATTGTCGTTCTATTGATCATGTAAGCATAATGTGGCTAATAATATGAGTTAGATTGATAATAATAAGAGTACTGAGTATAGTAATTGTCGTTCTATCGATCATACAAGCATAATATGGCTAATAATATGAGTTAGATTGATAGTAATAAGAGTAAAAAGTATAGTAATTGTCGTTCTATCGATCATATTTGCGTAATATGGTTAATAATATGAGTTAGATTGATAACAGTGAGTGTAATAAGTATAGTGATTGTCGTTCTGTCGATCACATAAGCACAATATGGCTAATAATATGAGTTAGATTGATAATAATAGGAGTAATAGGTATAGTAATTGTCATTCTATCGGTCATATTTGCATAACATGGTTAATAATATGAGTTAGGTTGATAAAAATAAGAATAACAAGTATAGTAATTATCGTCCTATCGATCATATAAGCATAATATGGCTAATAATATGAGTTAGATTGATAATAATAAGAGTAATAAGTATAGTAATTGTCGTCCTATCGATCATATAATCATAATATGGCTAATAATATGAGTTAGATTGATAATAATAAGAGTAATAAGTATAGTAATTGTCGTTCTATCGATCATATAAGCATAATATGGCTAATAATATGAGTTAGATTGATAGTAATAAGAGTAAAAAGTATAGTAATTGTCGTTCTATCGATCATATCTGCTTAATATGGTTAATAATATGAGTTGGATTGATAACAGTGAGTGTAATAAGTATAGTAATTGTCGTTCTATCGATCATATGAGCATAATATGGCTAATAATATGAGTTAGATTGACAACTGTGAGTGTAATAAGTATAGCAATTGTCGTTCTATTGATCATGTAAGCATAATGTGGCTAATAATATGAGTTAGATTGATAATAATAAGAGTACTGAGTATAGTAATTGTCGTTCTATCGATCATATAAGCATAATATGGCTAATAATATGAGTTAGATTGATAATGATAAGAGTAATAAGTACAGTAATTGTCGTTCTATCGATCATATAAGCATAATATGGCTAATAATATGAGTTAGAGTGATAATAATAAAAGTAGTGAGTATAGTAATTGTCGTTCTATCGATCATTTAAGCATAATATAGCTAATAATATAAGTTAGGTTGATAAAAGTAAGAATAATAAGTAGAGTAATTGTCGTTCTATCGATCATATAAGCATAATATGGCTAATAATATGAGTTATATTGATAATAATAAGAGTAAAAAGTATAGTAATTGACGTTCTATCGATCATATAAGCATAATATGGGTAATAATATGAGTTAGATTGATAATAATAAGAGTAATAAGTACAGTAATTGTCGTTCTGTCGATCATTTAAGCATAATCCGCGTAATAATATGAGTTAGATTGATAATAATAAGAGCAATAAGTATAGTAATTGTCGTTCTATCGATCATATCTGCTTAATATGGTTAATAATATGAGTTGGATTGATAACAGTGAGTGTAATAAGTACAGTAATTGTAGTTCTATCGATCATATGAGCATAATATGGCTAATAATATGAGTTAGATTGATAACTGTGAGTGTAATAAGTATAGCAATTGTCGTTCTATTGATCATGTGAGCATAATGTGGCTAATAATATGAGTTAGATTGATAATAATAAGAGTACTGAGTATAGTAATTGTCGTTCTATCGATCATATAAGCATAATATGGCTAATAATATTATTTAGATTGATAATAGTGAGTGTAATAAGTATAGTAATTGTCGTTCTATCGATCATATAAGTTCAATATGGCTAATAATATGAGTTAGATTGATAATAATAAGAGTAATAAGTATAGTAATTGTCGTCCTATCGATCATATTAGCATAATATGGTTAATAATATGAGTAAGATTCATAACAGTGAGTGTAATAAGTATAGTGATTGTCGTTCCGTCGATCACATAAGCACAATATGGCTAATAATATGAGTTAGATTGATAATAATAGGAGTAATAGGTATAGTAATTGTCATTCTATCGGTCATATTTGCATAACATGGTTAATAATATGAGTTAGGTTGATAAAAATAAGAATAACAAGTATAGTAATTGTCGTCCTATCGATCATATAAGCATAATATGGCTAATAATATGAGTTAGATTGATAATAATAAGAGTAAAAAGTATAGTAATTGTCGTTCTATCGATCATATAAGTATAATATGGGTAATAATATGAGTTAGATTGATAATAATAAGGGTAATAAGTACAGTAATTGTCGTTCTGTCGATCATTTAAGCATAATATGGCTAACAATATGAGTTAGATTGATAATAATAAGAGCAATAAGTATAGTAATTGTCGTTCTATCGATCATATCTGCTT
>NW_027474535.1:0-37699 GCF_050947335.1 Megachile rotundata
AATTGTCGTTCTATCGATCATATAAGCATAATATGGCTAATAATATGACTTAGATTGATAATGATAAGAGTAATAAGTACAGTAATTGTCGTTCTGTCGTTCATATAAGCATAATATGGCTAATAATATGAGTTAGATTGATAATAATAACAGTAATAAGTATAGTAATTGTCGTTATATCGATAATATAAGCATAATATGGCTACTAGTATGAGTTAGGTTGATAATAATAAGAGTAATAAGTATAGTGATTGTCGTTCTATCGATCATATAAGCATAATATGGCTAATAATTTGAGTTAGGTTGATAATAATAAGAGTAATAAGTAGAGTGATTGTCGTTCTATCGATCAAATTTGCATAATATGGTTAATAATATGAGTTTTATTGATAACAGTCAGTGTAATAAGTATAGTAATTGTCGTTCTGTCGATCATATAAGCATAATATGGCTAATAATATGCGTTAGATTGATAATAATAACAGTAATAAGTATAGTAATTGTCGTTCTATCGATAATATAAGCATAATATGGCTAATAATATGAGTTAGGTTGATAATAATAAGAGTAATAAGTATAGTATTTGTCGTCCTATCGATCATATAAGCATAATATGGCTAATAATATGAGTTAGATTGATGATAATAAGAGTAATAAGTATAGTAATTGTCGTTCTATCGATCATATAAGCATAATATGGCTAATAATATCAGGTAGATTAATAATAATAAGAGTAATGAGTATAGTAATTGTAGTTCTATCGATCATATCTGCATAATATGGTTAATAATATGAGTTAGATTCATAATAATAAGAGTAATGAGTATAGTAATTGTCGTTCTATCGATCATATAAGCATAATATGGCTAATAATATGAGTTAGATTTATAATAATAAGAGTAATAAGTATAGTAATTGTTGTTCTATCGATCATTTAAGTATAATATGGCTAATAATATGAGTTAGATTGATAATAATAAGAGTAATAAGTATAGTAATTGTCGTTCTATCGATCATTTAAGCATAATATGGCTAATAATATGAGTTAGATTGATAATAATAACAGTAATAAGTATAGTAATTGTCGTTCTATCGATAATATAAGCATAATATGGCTAATAATATGAGTTAGATTGATAATACTAAGAGTAGTGAGTATAGTAATTCTCGTTCTATCGATCATATAAGCATAATATGGCTAATAATATGTGTTAGGTTGATAATAATAAGAGTAATAGGTATAGTAAATGTCGTGCTATCGATCATGTCTGCATAATATGGTTAATAATATGAGTTAGATTGATAATAGTGAGTGTAATAAGTATAGTAATTGTCGTTCTATCGATCATATTAGCATAATATGTTTAATAATATGAGTTAGATTGATAAAAATAAGAGTAATATGTATAGTAATTGTCGTTCTATCGATCATATAAGCATAATATGGCTAATAATATGAGTTAGATTGATAATAATAAGAGTAATAAGTATAGTAATTGTCGTTCTATCGATGATATAAGCATAATATGGCTAATAATATGACTTAGATTGTTAATGATAAGAGTAATTAGTACAGTAATTGTCGTTCTGTCGTTCATATAAGCATAATATGGCTAATAATATGAGTTAGATTGATAATAATAACAGTAATAAGTATAGTAATTGTCGTTCTATCGATAATATAAGCATAATATGGCTAATAGTATGAGTTAGGTTGATAATAATAACAGTAATAAGTATAGTGATTGTCGTTCTATCGATCATATAAGCATAATATGGGTAATAACATGAGTTGGATTGATAATAATAAGAGCAATGAGTATAGTAATTGTAGTTCTATCGATCAAATTAGCATAATATGGTTAGTAATATGAGTTAGATTGATAATAATAAGAGTAATAAGTATAGTATTTGTCGTTCTATCGATCATATAAGCATAATATGGCTAATAATATGAGTTAGATTGATGATAATAAGAGTAATAAGTATAGTAATTGTCGTTCTATCGATCATATAAGCATAATATGGCTAATAATATCAGTTAGATTAATAATAATAAGAGTAGTGAGTATAGCAATTCTCGTTCTATCGATCATATAAGCATAATATGGCTAATAATATGAGTTAGATTGATAATAATAAGAGTAATAAGTATAGTAATTGTCGTTCTATCCATCATTTAAGCATAATATGGCTAATAATATGAGTTAGATTGATAATACTAAGAGTAGTGAGTACAGTAATTGTCGTTCTGTCGTTCATATAAGCATAATATGGCTAATAATATGAGTTAGATTGATAATAATAACAGTAATAAGTATAGTAATTGTCGTTATATCGATAATATAAGCATAATATGGCTACTAGTATGAGTTAGGTTGATAATAATAAGAGTAATAAGTATAGTGATTGTCGTTCTATCGATCATATAAGCATAATATGGCTAATAATATGAGTTAGGTTGATAATAATAAGAGTAATAAGTAGAGTGATTGTCGTTCTATCGATCAAATTTGCATAATATGGTTAATAATATGAGTTTTATTGATAACAGTCAGTGTAATAAGTATAGTAATTGTCGTTCTGTCGATCATATAAGCATAATATGGCTAATAATATGCGTTAGATTGATAATAATAACAGTAATAAGTATAGTAATTGTCGTTCTATCGATAATATAAGCATAATATGGCTAATAATATGAGTTAGGTTGATAATAATAAGAGTAATAAGTATAGTATTTGTCGTCCTATCGATCATATAAGCATAATATGGCTAATAATATGAGTTAGATTGATGATAATAAGAGTAATAAGTATAGTAATTGTCGTTCTATCGATCATATAAGCATAATATGGCTAATAATATCAGGTAGATTAATAATAATAAGAGTAATGAGTATAGCAATTGTAGTTCTATCGATCATATCTGCATAATATGGTTAATAATATGAGTTAGATTCATAATAATAAGAGTAATGAGTATAGTAATTGTCGTTCTATCGATCATATAAGCATAATATGGCTAATAATATGAGTTAGATTTATAATAATAAGAGT
Source organism: Megachile rotundata (assembly GCF_050947335.1). NCBI lineage: Eukaryota > Metazoa > Arthropoda > Insecta > Hymenoptera > Megachilidae > Megachile > Megachile rotundata. The sequence goes on from NW_027474535.1 coordinate 3,060, forward strand.
AATAAGTATAGTAATTGTTGTTCTATCGATCATTTAAGTATAATATGGCTAATAATATGAGTTAGATTGATAATAATAAGAGTAATAAGTATAGTAATTGTCGTTCTATCGATCATTTAAGCATAATATGGCTAATAATATGAGTTAGATTGATAATAATAACAGTAATAAGTATAGTAATTGTCGTTCTATCGATAATATAAGCATAATATGGCTAATAATATGAGTTAGATTGATAATACTAAGAGTAGTGAGTATAGTAATTCTCGTTCTATCGATCATATAAGCATAATATGGCTAATAATATGTGTTAGGTTGATAATAATAAGAGTAATAGGTATAGTAAATGTCGTGCTATCGATCATGTCTGCATAATATGGTTAATAATATGAGTTAGATTGATAATAGTGAGTGTAATAAGTATAGTAATTGTCGTTCTATCGATCATATTAGCATAATATGTTTAATAATATGAGTTAGATTGATAAAAATAAGAGTAATATGTATAGTAATTGTCGTTCTATCGATCATATAAGCATAATATGGCTAATAATATGAGTTAGATTGATAATAATAAGAGTAATAAGTATAGTAATTGTCGTTCTATCGATGATATAAGCATAATATGGCTAATAATATGACTTAGATTGTTAATGATAAGAGTAATTAGTACAGTAATTGTCGTTCTGTCGTTCATATAAGCATAATATGGCTAATAATATGAGTTAGATTGATAATAATAACAGTAATAAGTATAGTAATTGTCGTTCTATCGATAATATAAGCATAATATGGCTAATAGTATGAGTTAGGTTGATAATAATAACAGTAATAAGTATAGTGATTGTCGTTCTATCGATCATATAAGCATAATATGGGTAATAACATGAGTTGGATTGATAATAATAAGAGCAATGAGTATAGTAATTGTAGTTCTATCGATCATATTAGCATAATATGGTTAGTAATATGAGTTAGATTGATAATAATAAGAGTAATAAGTATAGTATTTGTCGTTCTATCGATCATATAAGCATAATATGGCTAATAATATGAGTTAGATTGATGATAATAAGAGTAATAAGTATAGTAATTGTCGTTCTATCGATCATATAAGCATAATATGGCTAATAATATCAGTTAGATTAATAATAATAAGAGTAGTGAGTATAGTAATTCTCGTTCTATCGATCATATAAGCATAATATGGCTAATAATATGAGTTAGATTGATAATAATAAGAGTAATAAGTATAGTAATTGTCGTTCTATCCATCATTTAAGCATAATATGGCTAATAATATGAGTTAGATTGATAATACTAAGAGTAGTGAGTACAGTAATTGTCGTTCTGTCGTTCATATAAGCATAATATGGCTAATAATATGAGTTAGATTGATAATAATAACAGTAATAAGTATAGTAATTGTCGTTCTATCGATGATATAAGCATAATATGGCTAATAATATGACTTAGATTGTTAATGATAAGAGTAATTAGTACAGTAATTGTCGTTCTGTCGTTCATATAAGCATAATATGGCTAATAATATGAGTTAGATTGATAATAATAACAGTAATAAGTATAGTAATTGTCGTTCTATCGATAATATAAGCATAATATGGCTAATAGTATGAGTTAGGTTGATAATAATAACAGTAATAAGTATAGTGATTGTCGTTCTATCGATCATATAAGCATAATATGGGTAATAACATGAGTTGGATTGATAATAATAAGAGCAATGAGTATAGTAATTGTAGTTCTATCGATCATATTAGCATAATATGGTTAGTAATATGAGTTAGATTGATAATAATAAGAGTAATAAGTATAGTATTTGTCGTTCTATCGATCATATAAGCATAATATGGCTAATAATATGAGTTAGATTGATGATAATAAGAGTAATAAGTATAGTAATTGTCGTTCTATCGATCATATAAGCATAATATGGCTAATAATATCAGTTAGATTAATAATAATAAGAGTAGTGAGTATAGTAATTCTCGTTCTATCGATCATATAAGCATAATATGGCTAATAATATGAGTTAGATTGATAATAATAAGAGTAATAAGTATAGTAATTGTCGTTCTATCCATCATTTAAGCATAATATGGCTAATAATATGAGTTAGATTGATAATACTAAGAGTAGTGAGTACAGTAATTGTCGTTCTGTCGTTCATATAAGCATAATATGGCTAATAATATGAGTTAGATTGATAATAATAACAGTAATAAGTATAGTAATTGTCGTTATATCGATAATATAAGCATAATATGGCTACTAGTATGAGTTAGGTTGATAATAATAAGAGTAATAAGTATAGTGATTGTCGTTCTATCGATCATATAAGCATAATATGGCTAATAATATGAGTTAGGTTGATAATAATAAGAGTAATAAGTAGAGTGATTGTCGTTCTATCGATCAAATTTGCATAATATGGTTAATAATATGAGTTTTATTGATAACAGTCAGTGTAATAAGTATAGTAATTGTCGTTCTGTCGATCATATAAGCATAATATGGCTAATAATATGCGTTAGATTGATAATAATAACAGTAATAAGTATAGTAATTGTCGTTCTATCGATAATATAAGCATAATATGGCTAATAATATGAGTTAGGTTGATAATAATAAGAGTAATAAGTATAGTAATTGTCGTTCTATCCATCATTTAAGCATAATATGGCTAATAATATGAGTTAGATTGATAATACTAAGAGTAGTGAGTACAGTAATTGTCGTTCTGTCGTTCATATAAGCATAATATGGCTAATAATATGAGTTAGATTGATAATAATAACAGTAATAAGTATAGTAATTGTCGTTATATCGATAATATAAGCATAATATGGCTACTAGTATGAGTTAGGTTGATAATAATAAGAGTAATAAGTATAGTGATTGTCGTTCTATCGATCATATAAGCATAATATGGCTAATAATATGAGTTAGGTTGATAATAATAAGAGTAATAAGTAGAGTGATTGTCGTTCTATCGATCAAATTTGCATAATATGGTTAATAATATGAGTTTTATTGATAACAGTCAGTGTAATAAGTATAGTAATTGTCGTTCTGTCGATCATATAAGCATAATATGGCTAATAATATGCGTTAGATTGATAATAATAACAGTAATAAGTATAGTAATTGTCGTTCTATCGATAATATAAGCATAATATGGCTAATAATATGAGTTAGGTTGATAATAATAAGAGTAATAAGTATAGTATTTGTCGTCCTATCGATCATATAAGCATAATATGGCTAATAATATGAGTTAGATTGATGATAATAAGAGTAATAAGTATAGTAATTGTCGTTCTATCGATCATATAAGCATAATATGGCTAATAATATCAGGTAGATTAATAATAATAAGAGTAATGAGTATAGTAATTGTAGTTCTATCGATCATATCTGCATAATATGGTTAATAATATGAGTTAGATTCATAATAATAAGAGTAATGAGTATAGTAATTGTCGTTCTATCGATCATATAAGCATAATATGGCTAATAATATGAGTTAGATTTATAATAATAAGAGTAATAAGTATAGTAATTGTTGTTCTATCGATCATTTAAGTATAATATGGCTAATAATATGAGTTAGATTGATAATAATAAGAGTAATAAGTATAGTAATTGTCGTTCTATCGATCATTTAAGCATAATATGGCTAATAATATGAGTTAGGTTGATAATAATAAGAGTAATAAGTATAGTAATTGTCGTCCTATCGATCATTTAAGCATAATATGGCTAATAATATGAGTTAGATTGATAATAATAAGAGTAATAAGTATAGTAATTGTCGTTCTATCGATCATATAAGCATAATATGGCTAATAATATGAGTTAGATTGATAATAATAAGAGTAATAAGTATAGTAATTGTCGTTCTATCGATCATATAAGCATAATATGGCTAATAATATGAGTCAGATTGATAATACTAAGAGTAGTGAGTATAGTAATTCTCGTTCTATCGATCATATAAGCATAATATGGCTAATAATATGAGTTAGATTGATAATACTAAGAGTAGTGAGTATAGTAATTCTCGTTCTATCGAACATAGAAGCATAATATGGCTAATAATATGAGTTAGATTGATAATAATAAGAGTAATAAGTATAGTAATTGTCGTTCTATCGATCATTTAAGCATAATATGGCTAATAATATGAGTTAGATCGATAATGATAAGAGTAATAAGTAGAGTAATTGTCGTTCTATCGATCATATAAGCATAATATGGCTAATAATATGAGTTAGATTGATAATAATAAGAGTAATAAGTATAGTAATTGTCGTTCTATCGATCATATAAGCATAATATGGCTAATAATATGAGTCAGATTGATAATACTAAGAGTAGTGAGTATAGTAATTCTCGTTCTATCGATCATATAAGCATAATATGGCTAATAATATCAGTTAGATTAATAATAATAAGAGTAATGAGTATAGTAATTGTAGTTCTATCGATCATATCTGCATAATATGGTTAATAATATCAGTTAGATTAATAATAATAAGAGTAATAAGTATAGTATTTGTCGTTCTATCGATCATATAAGCATAATATGGCTAATAATATGAGTTAGATTGATGATAATAAGAGTAATAAGTATAGTAATTGTCGTTCTATCGATCATATAAGCATAATATGGCTAATAATATCAGTTAGATTAATAATAATAAGAGTAATGAGTATAGTAATTGTAGTTCTATCGATCATTTAAGCATAATATGGCTAATAGTATGAGTTAGATTGATAATAATAAGAGTAATAAGTAAAGTAATTGTCGTTCTATCGATCATATAAGCATAATATGGCTAATAATATGACTTAGATTGATAATGATAAGAGTAATAAGTACAGTAATTGTCGTTCTGTCGTTCATATAAGCATAATATGGCTAATAATATGAGTTAGATTGATAATAATAACAGTAATAAGTATAGTAATTGTCGTTATATCGATAATATAAGCATAATATGGCTAATAATATGAGTTAGGTTGATAACAATAAGAGTAATAATTATAGTGATTGTCGTTCTATCGATCATATAAGCATAATATGGCTAATAATATGAGTTAGGTTGATAATAATAAGAGTAATAAGTAGAGTGATTGTCGTTCTATCGATCAAATTTGCATAATATGGTTAATAATATGAGTTTGATTGATAACAGTGAGTGTAATAAGTATAGTAATTGTCGTTCTGTCGATCATATAAGCATAATATGGCTAATAATATGCGTTAGATTGATAATAATAACAGTAATAAGTATAGTAATTGTCGTTCTATCGATAATATAAGCATAATATGGCTAATAATATGAGTTAGGTTGATAATAATAAGAGTAATAAGTATAGTAATTGTCGTTCTATCGATCATATTAGCATAATATGTTTAATAATATGAGTTAGATTGATAAAAATAAGAGTAATATGTATAGTAATTGTCGTTCTATCGATCATATAAGCATAATATGGCTAATAATATGAGTTAGATTGATAATAATAAGAGTAATAAGTATAGTAATTGTCGTTCTGTCGATCAAATAAGCATAATATGGCTAATAATATGACTTAGATTGTTAATGATAAGAGTAATTAGTACAGTAATTGTCGTTCTGTCGTTCATATAAGCATAATATGGCTAATAATATGCGTTAGATTGATAATAATAACAGTAATAAGTATAGTAATTGTCGTTCTATCGATAATATAAGCATAATATGGCTAATAATATGAGTTAGGTTGATAATAATAAGAGTAATAAGTATAGTGATTGTCGTTCTATCGATCATATAAGCATAATATGGGTAATAACATGAGTTGGATTGATAATAATAAGAGAAATGAGTATAGTAATTGTAGTTCTAACGGTCATATTAGCATAATATGGTTAATAATATGAGTTAGATTGATAATAATAAGAGTAATAAGTATAGTATTTGTCGTTCTATCGATCATATAAGCATAATATGGCTAATAATATGAGTTAGATTGATGATAATAAGAGTAATAAGTATAGTAATTGTCGTTCTATCGATCATATAAGCATAATATGGCTAATAATATCAGTTAGATTAATAATAATAAGAGTAATGAGTATAGTAATTGTAGTTCTATCGATCATATCTGCATAATATGGTTAATAATATGAGTTAGATTCATAATAATAAGAGTAATAAGTATAGTAATTGTCGTTCTATCGATCATATAAGCATAATATGGCTAATAATATGCGTTAGATTGATAATAATAACAGTAATAAGTATAGTAATTGTCGTTCTATCGATAATATAAGCATAATATGGCTAATAATATGAGTTAGGTTGATAATAATAAGAGTAATAAGTATAGTAATTGTCGTTCTATCCATCATTTAAGCATAATATGGCTAATAATATGAGTTAGATTGATAATACTAAGAGTAGTGAGTACAGTAATTGTCGTTCTGTCGTTCATATAAGCATAATATGGCTAATAATATGAGTTAGATTGATAATAATAACAGTAATAAGTATAGTAATTGTCGTTATATCGATAATATAAGCATAATATGGCTACTAGTATGAGTTAGGTTGATAATAATAAGAGTAATAAGTATAGTGATTGTCGTTCTATCGATCATATAAGCATAATATGGCTAATAATATGAGTTAGGTTGATAATAATAAGAGTAATAAGTAGAGTGATTGTCGTTCTATCGATCAAATTTGCATAATATGGTTAATAATATGAGTTTTATTGATAACAGTCAGTGTAATAAGTATAGTAATTGTCGTTCTGTCGATCATATAAGCATAATATGGCTAATAATATGCGTTAGATTGATAATAATAACAGTAATAAGTATAGTAATTGTCGTTCTATCGATAATATAAGCATAATATGGCTAATAATATGAGTTAGGTTGATAATAATAAGAGTAATAAGTATAGTATTTGTCGTCCTATCGATCATATAAGCATAATATGGCTAATAATATGAGTTAGATTGATGATAATAAGAGTAATAAGTATAGTAATTGTCGTTCTATCGATCATATAAGCATAATATGGCTAATAATATCAGGTAGATTAATAATAATAAGAGTAATGAGTATAGTAATTGTAGTTCTATCGATCATATCTGCATAATATGGTTAATAATATGAGTTAGATTCATAATAATAAGAGTAATGAGTATAGTAATTGTCGTTCTATCGATCATATAAGCATAATATGGCTAATAATATGAGTTAGATTTATAATAATAAGAGTAATAAGTATAGTAATTGTTGTTCTATCGATCATTTAAGTATAATATGGCTAATAATATGAGTTAGATTGATAATAATAAGAGTAATAAGTATAGTAATTGTCGTTCTATCGATCATTTAAGCATAATATGGCTAATAATATGAGTTAGGTTGATAATAATAAGAGTAATAAGTATAGTAATTGTCGTCCTATCGATCATTTAAGCATAATATGGCTAATAATATGAGTTAGATTGATAATAATAAGAGTAATAAGTATAGTAATTGTCGTTCTATCGATCATATAAGCATAATATGGCTAATAATATGAGTTAGATTGATAATAATAAGAGTAATAAGTATAGTAATTGTCGTTCTATCGATCATATAAGCATAATATGGCTAATAATATGAGTCAGATTGATAATACTAAGAGTAGTGAGTATAGTAATTCTCGTTCTATCGATCATATAAGCATAATATGGCTAATAATATGAGTTAGATTGATAATACTAAGAGTAGTGAGTATAGTAATTCTCGTTCTATCGAACATAGAAGCATAATATGGCTAATAATATGAGTTAGATTGATAATAATAAGAGTAATAAGTATAGTAATTGTCGTTCTATCGATCATTTAAGCATAATATGGCTAATAATATGAGTTAGATCGATAATGATAAGAGTAATAAGTAGAGTAATTGTCGTTCTATCGATCATATAAGCATAATATGGCTAATAATATGAGTTAGATTGATAATAATAAGAGTAATAAGTATAGTAATTGTCGTTCTATCGATCATATAAGCATAATATGGCTAATAATATGAGTCAGATTGATAATACTAAGAGTAGTGAGTATAGTAATTCTCGTTCTATCGATCATATAAGCATAATATGGCTAATAATATCAGTTAGATTAATAATAATAAGAGTAATGAGTATAGTAATTGTAGTTCTATCGATCATATCTGCATAATATGGTTAATAATATCAGTTAGATTAATAATAATAAGAGTAATAAGTATAGTATTTGTCGTTCTATCGATCATATAAGCATAATATGGCTAATAATATGAGTTAGATTGATGATAATAAGAGTAATAAGTATAGTAATTGTCGTTCTATCGATCATATAAGCATAATATGGCTAATAATATCAGTTAGATTAATAATAATAAGAGTAATGAGTATAGTAATTGTAGTTCTATCGATCATTTAAGCATAATATGGCTAATAGTATGAGTTAGATTGATAATAATAAGAGTAATAAGTAAAGTAATTGTCGTTCTATCGATCATATAAGCATAATATGGCTAATAATATGACTTAGATTGATAATGATAAGAGTAATAAGTACAGTAATTGTCGTTCTGTCGTTCATATAAGCATAATATGGCTAATAATATGAGTTAGATTGATAATAATAACAGTAATAAGTATAGTAATTGTCGTTATATCGATAATATAAGCATAATATGGCTAATAATATGAGTTAGGTTGATAACAATAAGAGTAATAATTATAGTGATTGTCGTTCTATCGATCATATAAGCATAATATGGCTAATAATATGAGTTAGGTTGATAATAATAAGAGTAATAAGTAGAGTGATTGTCGTTCTATCGATCAAATTTGCATAATATGGTTAATAATATGAGTTTGATTGATAACAGTGAGTGTAATAAGTATAGTAATTGTCGTTCTGTCGATCATATAAGCATAATATGGCTAATAATATGCGTTAGATTGATAATAATAACAGTAATAAGTATAGTAATTGTCGTTCTATCGATAATATAAGCATAATATGGCTAATAATATGAGTTAGGTTGATAATAATAAGAGTAATAAGTATAGTAATTGTCGTTCTATCGATCATATTAGCATAATATGTTTAATAATATGAGTTAGATTGATAAAAATAAGAGTAATATGTATAGTAATTGTCGTTCTATCGATCATATAAGCATAATATGGCTAATAATATGAGTTAGATTGATAATAATAAGAGTAATAAGTATAGTAATTGTCGTTCTGTCGATCAAATAAGCATAATATGGCTAATAATATGACTTAGATTGTTAATGATAAGAGTAATTAGTACAGTAATTGTCGTTCTGTCGTTCATATAAGCATAATATGGCTAATAATATGCGTTAGATTGATAATAATAACAGTAATAAGTATAGTAATTGTCGTTCTATCGATAATATAAGCATAATATGGCTAATAATATGAGTTAGGTTGATAATAATAAGAGTAATAAGTATAGTGATTGTCGTTCTATCGATCATATAAGCATAATATGGGTAATAACATGAGTTGGATTGATAATAATAAGAGAAATGAGTATAGTAATTGTAGTTCTAACGGTCATATTAGCATAATATGGTTAATAATATGAGTTAGATTGATAATAATAAGAGTAATAAGTATAGTATTTGTCGTTCTATCGATCATATAAGCATAATATGGCTAATAATATGAGTTAGATTGATGATAATAAGAGTAATAAGTATAGTAATTGTCGTTCTATCGATCATATAAGCATAATATGGCTAATAATATCAGTTAGATTAATAATAATAAGAGTAATGAGTATAGTAATTGTAGTTCTATCGATCATATCTGCATAATATGGTTAATAATATGAGTTAGATTCATAATAATAAGAGTAATAAGTATAGTAATTGTCGTTCTATCGATCATATAAGCATAATATGGCTAATAATATGAGTTAGATTTATAATAATAAGAGTAATAAGTATAGTAATTGTTGTTCTATCGATCATTTAAGCATAATATGGCTAATAATATGAGTTAGATTGATAATACTAAGAGTAGTGGGTATAGTAATTCTCGTTCTATCGATCATATAAGCATAATATGGCTAATAATATGAGTTAGATTGATAATACTAAGAGTAGTGAGTATAGTAATTCTCGTTTTATCGAACATAGAAGCATAATATGGCTAATAATATGAGTGAGATTGATAATAATAAGAGTAATAAGTATAGTAATTGTCGTTCTATCGAACATTTAAGCATAATATGGCTAATAATATGAGTTAGATTGATAATACTAAGAGTAGTGAGTATAGTAATTCTCGTTCTATCGATCATATAAGCATAATATGGCTAATAATATGAGTTAGATTGATAATACTAAGAGTAGTGAGTATAGTAATTGTAGTTCTATCGATCATATCTGCATAATATGGCTAATAATATGAGTTAGATTGATAATAATAAGAGTAATAAGTATAGTAATTGTCGTTCTATCGATCATATAAGCATAATATGGCTAATAATATGAGTTAGATTTATAATAATAAGAGTAATAAGTATAGTAATTGTCGTTCTATCGATAATATAAGCATAATATGGCTAATAATATGAGTTAGATTGATAATACTAAGAGTAGTGAGTATAGTAATTCTCGTTCTATCGATCATATAAGCATAATATGGCTAATAATATGAGTTAGATTGATAATAATAAGAGTAATAAGTATAGTAATTGTCGTTCTATCGATCATTTAAGCATAATATGGCTAATAATTTGAGTTAGATTGATAATACTAAGAGAAGTGAGTATAGTAATTCTCGTTCTATCGATCATATAAGCATAATATGGCTAATAATATGAGTTAGATTGATAATAATAAGAGTAATAGGTATAGTAATTGTCGTTCGATCGATCATATAAGCATAATATGGCTAATAATATGAGTTAGATTGATAATAATAAGAGTAATAAGTATAGTAATTGTCGTTCTATCGATCATATAAGCATAATATGGCTAATAATATGAGTTAGATCGATAATGATAAGAGTAATATGTAGAGTAATTGTCGTTCTATCGATCATTTAAGCATAATATGGCTAATAATATGAGTTAGATTGATAATACTAAGAGAAGTGAGTATAGTAATTCTCGTTCTATCGATCATATAAGCATAATATGGCTAATAATATCAGTTAGATTGATAATAATAAGAGTAATAAGTATAGTAATTGTCGTTCTATCGATCATATAAGCATAATATGGCTAATAATATGAGTTAGATTGATAATAATAAGAGTAGTGAGTATAGTAATTGTAGTTCTATCGATCATATAAGCATAATATGGCTAATAATATGAGTTAGATTTATAATAATAAGAGTAATAAGTATAGTAATTGTCGTTCTATCGATCAAATTTGCATAATATGGTTAATAATATGAGTTAGATTGATAATAATAAGAGTAATAGGTATAGTAATTGTCGTTCTATCGATCATATAAGCATAATATGGCTAATAATATGAGTTAGATTGATAATAATAAGAGTAATAAGTATAGTAATTGTCGTTCTATCGATCATATAAGCATAATATGGCTAATAATATGAGTTAGATCGATAATGATAAGAGTAATATGTAGAGTAATTGTCGTTCTATCGATCATTTAAGCATAATATGGCTAATAATATGAGTTAGATTGATAATACTAAGAGAAGTGAGTATAGTAATTCTCGTTCTATCGATCATATAAGCATAATATGGCTAATAATATCAGTTAGATTGATAATAATAAGAGTAATAAGTATAGTAATTGTCGTTCTATCGATCATATAAGCATAATATGGCTAATAATATGAGTTAGATTGATAATAATAAGAGTAGTGAGTATAGTAATTGTCGTTCTATCGATCATATAAGCATAATATGGCTAATAATATGAGTTAGATTTATAATAATAAGAGTAATAAGTATAGTAATTGTCGTTCTATCGATCAAATTTGCATAATATGGTTAATAATATGAGTTAGATTGATAACAGTGAGTGTAATAAGTATAGTAATTGTCGTTCTATCGATCATTTAAGTATAATATGGCTAATAATATGAGTTAGATTGATAATAATAAGAGTAATAAGTATAGTAACTGTCGTTCTATCGATCATATAAGCATAATATGGCTAATAATATCAGTTAGATTAATAATAATAAGAGTAATAAGTATAGTATTTGTCGTTCTATCGATCATATAAGCATAATATGGCTAATAATATGACTTAGATTGATAATGATAAGTGTAATAAGTACAGTAATTGTCGTTCTGTCGTTCATATAAGCTTAATATGGCTAATAATATGAGTTAGATTGATAATGATAACAGTAATAAGTATAGTAATTGTCGTTATATCGATAATATAAGCATAATATGGCTAATAATATGAGTTAGGTTGATAACAATAAGAGTAATAAGTATAGTGATTGTCGTTCTATCGATCATATAAGCATAATATGGCTAATAATATGAGTTAGGTTGATAATAATAAGAGTAATAAGTAGAGTGATTGTCGTTCTATCGATCAAATTTGCATAATATGGTTAATAATATGAGTTTGATTGATAACAGTGAGTGTAATAAGTATAGTAATTGTCGTTCTGTCGATCATATAAGCATAATATGGCTAATAATATGCGTTAGATTGATAATAATAACAGTAATAAGTATAGTAATTGTCGTTCTATCGATAATATAAGCATAATATGGCTAATAATATGAGTTAGGTTGATAATAATAAGAGTAATAAGTATAGTAATTGTCGTACTATCGATCATATTAGCATAATATGTTTAATAATATGAGTTAGATTGATAAAAATAAGAGTAATATGTATAGTAATTGTCGTTCTATCGATCATATAAGCATAATATGGCTAATAATATGAGTTAGATTGATAATAATAAGAGTAATAAGTATAGTAATTGTCGTTCTATCGATCATATAAGCATAATATGGCTAATAATATGACTTAGATTGTTAATGATAAGAGTAATTAGTACAGTAATTGTCGTTCTGTCGTTCATATAAGCATAATATGGCTAATAATATGCGTTAGATTGATAATAATAACAGTAATAAGTATAGTAATTGTCGTTCTATCGATAATATAAGCATAATATGGCTAATAATACGAGTTAGGTTGATAATAATAAGAGTAATAAGTATAGTGATTGTCGTTCTATCGATCATATAAGCATAATATGGGTAATAACATGAGTTGGATTGATATAATAAGAGAAATGAGTATAGTAATTGTAGTTCTATCGGTCATATTAGCATAATATGGTTAATAATATGAGTTAGATTGATAACAATAAGAGTAGTAAGTATAGTATTTGTCGTTCTATCGATCATATAAGCATAATATGGCTAATAATATGAGTTAGATTGATGATAATAAGAGTAATAAGTATAGTAATTGTCGTTCTATCGATCATATAATCATAATATGGCTAATAATATCAGTTAGATTAATAATAATAAGAGTAATGAGTATAGTAATTGTAGTTCTATCGATCATATCTGCATAATATGGTTAATAATATGAGTTAGATTCATAATAATAAGAGTAATAAGTATAGTAATTGTCGTTCTATCGATCATATAAGCATAATATGGCTAATAATATGAGTTAGATTTATAATAATAAGAGTAATAAGTATAGTAATTGTTGTTCTATCGATCATTTAAGCATAATATGGCTAATAATATGAGTTAGGTTGATAATAATAAGAGTAATAAGTATAGTGATTGTCGTTCTATCGATCAAATTTGCATAATATGGTTAATAATATGAGTTAGATTGATAACAGTGAGTGTAATAAGTATAGTAATTGTCGTTCTATCGATCATTTAAGCATAATATGGCTACTAATATGAGTTAGATTGATAATAATAAGAGTAATAAGTATAGTAATTGTCGTCCTATCGATCATTTAAGCATAATATGGCTAATAATATGAGTTAGATTGATAATAATAAGAGTAATAAGTATAGTAATTGTCGTTCTATCGATCATATAAGCATAATATGGCTAATAATATGAGTTAGATTGATAATAATAAGAGTAATAAGTATAGTAATTGTCGTTCTATCGATCATATAAGCATAATATGGCTAATAATATGAGTCAGATTGATAATACTAAGAGTAGTGAGTATAGTAATTCTCGTTCTATCGATCATATAAGCATAATATGGCTAATAATATGAGTTAGATTGATAATACTAAGAGTAGTGAGTATAGTAATTCTCGTTCTATCGAACATAGAAGCATAATATGGCTAATAATATGAGTTAGATTGATAATAATAAGAGTAATAAGTATAGTAATTGTCGTTCTATCGATCATTTAAGCATAATATGGCTAATAATATGAGTTAGATCGATAATGATAAGAGTAATAAGTAGAGTAATTGTCGTTCTATCGATCATATAAGCATAATATGGCTAATAATATGAGTTAGATTGATAATAATAAGAGTAATAAGTATAGTAATTGTCGTTCTATCGATCATATAAGCATAATATGGCTAATAATATGAGTCAGATTGATAATACTAAGAGTAGTGAGTATAGTAATTCTCGTTCTATCGATCATATAAGCATAATATGGCTAATAATATCAGTTAGATTAATAATAATAAGAGTAATGAGTATAGTAATTGTAGTTCTATCGATCATATCTGCATAATATGGTTAATAATATCAGTTACATTAATAATAATAAGAGTAATAAGTATAGTATTTGTCGTTCTATCGATCATATAAGCATAATATGGCTAATAATATGAGTTAGATTGATGATAATAAGAGTAATAAGTATAGTAATTGTCGTTCTATCGATCATATAAGCATAATATGGCTAATAATATCAGTTAGATTAATAATAATAAGAGTAATGAGTATAGTAATTGTAGTTCTATCGATCATTTAAGCATAATATGGCTAATAGTATGAGTTAGATTGATAATAATAAGAGTAATAAGTAAAGTAATTGTCGTTCTATCGATCATATAAGCATAATATGGCTAATAATATGACTTAGATTGATAATGATAAGAGTAATAAGTACAGTAATTGTCGTTCTGTCGCTCATATAAGCATAATATGGCTAATAATATGAGTTAGATTGATAATAATAACAGTAATAAGTATAGTAATTGTCGTTATATCGATAATATAAGCATAATATGGCTAATAATATGAGTTAGGTTGATAACAATAAGAGTAATAATTATAGTGATTGTCGTTCTATCGATCATATAAGCATAATATGGCTAATAATATGAGTTAGGTTGATAATAATAAGAGTAATAAGTAGAGTGATTGTCGTTCTATCGATCAAATTTGCATAATATGGTTAATAATATGAGTTTGATTGATAACAGTGAGTGTAATAAGTATAGTAATTGTCGTTCTGTCGATCATATAAGCATAATATGGCTAATAATATGCGTTAGATTGATAATAATAACAGTAATAAGTATAGTAATTGTCGTTCTATCGATAATATAAGCATAATATGGCTAATAATATGAGTTAGGTTGATAATAATAAGAGTAATAAGTATAGTAATTGTCGTTCTATCGATCATATTAGCATAATATGTTTAATAATATGAGTTAGATTGATAAAAATAAGAGTAATATGTATAGTAATTGTCGTTCTATCGATCATATAAGCATAATATGGCTAATAATATGAGTTAGATTGATAATAATAAGAGTAATAAGTATAGTAATTGTCGTTCTATCGATCATTTAAGCATAATATGACTAATAATATGAGTTAGATTGATAATAATAACAGTAATAAGTATAGTAATTGTCGTTCGATCGATAATATAAGCATAATATGGCTAATAATATGAGTTAGATTGATAATACTAAGAGTAGTGAGTATAGTAATTCTCGTTCTATCGATCATATAAGCATAATATGGCTAATAATATGAGTTAGATTGATAATAATAAGAGTAATAAGTATAGTAATTGTCGTTCTGTCGATCATATAAGCATAATATGGCTAATAATATGAGTTAGATTGATAATAATAAGAGTAATAGGTATAGTAAATGTCGTGCTATCGATCATGTCTGCATAATATGGCTAATAATATGAGTTAGGTTGATAATAATAAGAGTAATAAGTATAGTGAGTGTCGTTCTATCGATCATATAAGCATAATATGGGTAATAACATGAGTTGGATTGATAATAATAAGAGTAATGAGTATAGTAATTGTAGTTCTATCGGTCATATTAGCATAATATGGTTAATAATATGAGTTAGATTGATAATAATAAGAGTAATAAGTATAGTAATTGTCGTTCTATCGATCATATAAGCATAATATGGCTAATAATATGACTTAGATTGATAATGATAAGAGAAATAAGTATAGTAATTGTCGTTCTATCGATCATATAAGCATAATATGGCTAATAATATCAGTTAGATTAATAATAATAAGAGTAATAAGTATAGTATTTGTCGTTCTATCGATCATATAAGCATAATATGGCTAATAATATGAGTTAGATTGATGATAATAAGAGTAATAAGTATAGTAATTGTCGTTCTATCGATCATATAAGCATAATATGGCTAATAATATCAGTTAGATTAATAATAATAAGAGTAATGAGTATAGTAATTGTAGTTCTATCGATCATTTAAGCATAATATGGCTAATAGTATGAGTTAGATTGATAATAATAAGAGTAATAAGTATAGTAATTGTCGTTCTATCGATCATATAAGCATAATATGGCTAATAATATGAGTTAGATTGATAATGATAAGAGTAATAAGTAGAGTAATTGTCGTTCTATCGATCATATAAGCATAATATGGCTAATAATATGAGTTAGATTGATAATAATAAGAGTAATAAGTATAGTAATTGTCGTTCTATCGATCATATAAGCATAATATGGCTAATAATATGAGTCAGATTGATAATACTAAGAGTAGTGAGTATAGTAATTCTCGTTCTATCGATCATATAAGCATAATATGGCTAATAATATCAGTTAGATTAATAATAATAAGAGTAATGACTATAGTAATTGTAGTTCTATCGATCATATCTGCATAATATGGTTAATAATATGAGTTACATTGATAATAATAAGAATAATAAGTATAGTAATTGTCGTTCTATCGATCATATAAGAATAATATGGCTAATAATATGTGTTAGGTTGATAATAATAAGAGTAATAGGTATAGTAAATGTCGTGCTATCGATCATATAAGCATAATATGGCTAATAATATGAGTTAGATTGATGATAATAAGAGTAATAAGTATAGTAATTGTCGTTCTATCGATCATATAAGCATAATATGGCTAATAATATGAGTTAGATTGATAATAATAAGAGTAATGAGTATAGTAATTGTCGTTCTATCGATCATTTAAGCATAATATGGCTAATAATATGAGTTAGATTAATAATAATAAGAGTAATGAGTATAGTAATTGTAGTTCTATCGATCATTTAAGCATAATATGGCTAATAGTATGAGTTAGATTGATAATAATAAGAGTAATAAGTATAGTAATTGTCGTTCTATCGATCATATAAGCATAATATGGCTAATAATATGACTTAGATTGATAATGATAAGAGTAATAAGTACAGTAATTGTCGTTCTGTCGTTCATATAAGCATAATATGGCTAATAATATGAGTTAGATTGATAATAATAACAGTAATAAGTATAGTAATTGTCGTTATATCGATAATATAAGCATAATATGGCTAATAATATGAGTTAGGTTGATAACAATAAGAGTAATAATTATAGTGATTGTCGTTCTATCGATCATATAAGCATAATATGGCTAATAATATGAGTTAGGTTGATAATAATAAGAGTAATAAGTAGAGTGATTGTCGTTCTATCGATCAAATTTGCATAATATGGTTAATAATATGAGTTTGATTGATAACAGTGAGTGTAATAAGTATAGTAATTGTCGTTCTGTCGATCATATAAGCATAATATGGCTAATAATATGCGTTAGATTGATAATAATAACAGTAATAAGTATAGTAATTGTCGTTCTATCGATAATATAAGCATAATATGGCTAATAATATGAGTTAGGTTGATAATAATAAGAGTAATAAGTATAGTAATTGTCGTTCTATCGATCATATTAGCATAATATGTTTAATAATATGAGTTAGATTGATAAAAATAAGAGTAATATGTATAGTAATTGTCGTTCTATCGATCATATAAGCATAATATGGCTAATAATATGAGTTAGATTGATAATAATAAGAGTAATAAGTATAGTAATTGTCGTTCTGTCGATCATATAAGCATAATATGGCTAATAATATGACTTAGATTGTTAATGATAAGAGTAATTAGTACAGTAATTGTCGTTCTGTCGTTCATATAAGCATAATATGGCTAATAATATGCGTTAGATTGATAATAATAACAGTAATAAGTATAGTAATTGTCGTTCTATCGATAATATAAGCATAATATGGCTAATAATATGAGTTAGGTTGATAATAATAAGAGTAATAAGTATAGTGATTGTCGTTCTATCGATCATATAAGCATAATATGGGTAATAACATGAGTTGGATTGATAATAATAAGAGAAATGAGTATAGTAATTGTAGTTCTAACGGTCATATTAGCATAATATGGTTAATAATATGAGTTAGATTGATAATAATAAGAGTAATAAGTATAGTATTTGTCGTTCTATCGATCATATAAGCATAATATGGCTAATAATATGAGTTAGATTGATGATAATAAGAGTAATAAGTATAGTAATTGTCGTTCTATCGATCATATAAGCATAATATGGCTAATAATATCAGTTAGATTAATAATAATAAGAGTAATGAGTATAGTAATTGTAGTTCTATCGATCATATCTGCATAATATGGTTAATAATATGAGTTAGATTCATAATAATAAGAGTAATAAGTATAGTAATTGTCGTTCTATCGATCATATAAGCATAATATGGCTAATAATATGAGTTAGATTTATAATAATAAGAGTAATAAGTATAGTAATTGTTGTTCTATCGATCATTTAAGCATAATATGGCTAATAATATGAGTTAGGTTGATAATAATAAGAGTAATAAGTATAGTGATTGTCGTTCTATCGATCAAATTTGCATAATATGGTTAATAATATGAGTTAGATTGATAACAGTGAGTGTAATAAGTATAGTAATTGTCGTTCTATCGATCATTTAAGCATAATATGGCTAATAATATGAGTTAGATTGATAATAATAAGAGTAATAAGTATAGTAATTGTCGTTCTATCGATCATTTAAGCATAATATGACTAATAATATGAGTTAGATTGATAATAATAACAGTAATAAGTATAGTAATTGTCGTTCTATCGATAATATAAGCATAATATGGCTAATAATATGAGTTAGATTGATAATACTAAGAGTAGTGAGTATAGTAATTCTCGTTCTATCGATCATATAAGCATAATATGGCTAATAATATGAGTTAGATTGATAATAATAAGAGTAATAAGTATAGTAATTGTCGTTCTGTCGATCATATAAGCATAATATGGCTAATAATATGCGTTAGATTGATAATAATAACAGTAATAAGTATAGTAATTGTCGTTCTATCGATAATATAAGCATAATATGGCTAATAATATGAGTTAGGTTGATAATAATAAGAGTAATAAGTATAGTAATTGTCGTTCTATCGATCATATTAGCATAATATGTTTAATAATATGAGTTAGATTGATAAAAATAAGAGTAATATGTATAGTAATTGTCGTTCTATCGATCATATAAGCATAATATGGCTAATAATATGAGTTAGATTGATAATAATAAGAGTAATAAGTATAGTAATTGTCGTTCTATCGATCATATAAGCATAATATGGCTAATAATATGAGTTAGATTTATAATAATAAGAGTAATAAGTATAGTGATTGTTGTTCTATCGATCATTTAAGCATAATATGGCTAATAATATGAGTTAGGTTGATAATAATAAGAGTAATAAGTATAGTGATTGTCGTTCTATCGATCAAATTTGCATAATATGGTTAATAATATGAGTTAGATTGATAACAGTGAGTGTAATAAGTATAGTAATTGTCGTTCTATCGATCATATAAGCATAATATGGCTAATAATATCAGTTAGATTAATAATAATAAGAGTAATGAGTATAGTAATTGTAGTTCTATCGATCATATCTGCATAATATGGTTAATAATATGAGTTAGATTCATAATAATAAGAGTAATAAGTATAGTAATTGTAGTTCTATCGATCATATCTGCATAATATGGTTAATAATATGAGTTAGATTCATAATAATAAGAGTAATAAGTATAGTAATTGTCGTTCTGTCGATCATATAAGCATAATATGGCTAATAATATGAGTTAGATTGATAATAATAAGAGTTATAAGTATAGTAATTGTCGTTCTATCGATCATTTAAGCATGATATGGCTAATAATATGAGTTAGATTGATAATGATAAGAGTAATTAGTACAGTAATTGTCGTTCTGTCGTTCATATAAGCATAATATGGCTAATAATATGCGTTAGATTGATAATAATAACAGTAATAAGTATAGTAATTGTCGTTCTATCGATCATATAAGCATAATATGGCTAATAATATGAGTTAGATTTATAATAATAAGAGTAATAAGTATAGTGATTGTTGTTCTATCGATCATTTAAGCATAATATGGCTAATAATATGAGTTAGGTTGATAATAATAAGAGTAATAAGTATAGTGATTGTCGTTCTATCGATCAAATTTGCATAATATGGTTAATAATATGAGTTAGATTGATAACAGTGAGTGTAATAAGTATAGTAATTGTCGTTCTATCGATCATTTAAGCATAATATGGCTAATAGTATGAGTTAGATTGATAATCATAAGAGTAATAAGTATAGTAATTGTCGTTCTATCGATCATATAAGCATAATATGGCTAATAATATGACTTAGATTGATAATGATAAGAGTAATAACTACAGTAATTGTCGTTCTGTCGTTCATATAAGCATAATATGGCTAATAATATGAGTTAGATTGATAATAATAACAGTAATAAGTATAGTAATTGTCGTTATATCGGTCATATTAGCATAATATGGTTAATAATATGAGTTAGATTGATAATAATAAGAGTAATAAGTATAGTATTTGTCGTTCTATCGATCATATAAGCATAATATGGCTAATAATATGAGTTAGATTGATGGTAATAAGAGTAATAAGTATAGTAATTGTCGTTCTATCGATCATATAAGCATAATATGGCTAATAATATCAGTTAGATTAATAATAATAAGAGTAATGAGTATAGTAATTGTAGTTCTATCGATCATATCTGCATAATATGGTTAATAATATGAGTTAGATTCATAATAATAAGAGTAATAAGTATAGTAATTGTAGTTCTATCGATCATATCTGCATAATATGGTTAATAATATGAGTTAGATTCATAATAATAAGAGTAATAAGTATAGTAATTGTCGTTCTGTCGATCATATAAGCATAATATGGCTAATAATATGAGTTAGATTGATAATAATAAGAGTAATAAGTATAGTAATTGTCGTTCTATCGATCATTTAAGCATGATATGGCTAATAATATGAGTTAGATTGATAATGATAAGAGTAATTAGTACAGTAATTGTCGTTCTGTCGTTCATATAAGCATAATATGGCTAATAATATGCGTTAGATTGATAATAATAACAGTAATAAGTATAGTAATTGTCGTTCTATCGATAATATAAGCATAATATGGCTAAAAATATGAGTTAGGTTGATAATAATAAGAGTAATAAGTATAGTGATTGTCGTTCTATCGATCATATAAGCATAATATGGGTAATAACATGAGTTGGATTGATAATAATAAGAGTAATGAGTATAGTAATTGTAGTTCTATCGATCATATAAGCATAATATGGCTAATAATATGAGTCAGATTGATGATAATAAGAGTAATAAGTATAGTAATTGTCGTTCTATCGATCATATAAGCATAATATGGCTAATAATATCAGTTAGATTAATAATAATAAGAGTAATGAGTATAGTAATTGTAGTTCTATCGATCATATCTGCATAATATGGTTAATAATATGAGTTAGATTGATAATAATAAGAATAATAAGTATAGTAATTGTCGTTCTATCGATCATATAAGAATAATATGGCTAATAATATGTGTTAGGTTGATAATAATAAGAGTAATAGGTATAGTAAATGTCGTGCTATCGATCATGTCTGCATAATATGGTTAATAATATGAGTTAGATTGATAATAGTGAGTGTAATAAATATAGTAATTGTCGTTCTATCGATCATATTAGCATAATATGGCTAATAATATGAGTTAGGTTGATAATAATAAGAGTAATAAGTAGAGTGATTGTCGTTCTATCGATCAAATTTGCATAATATGGTTAATAATATGAGTTAGATTGATAACAGTGAGTGTAATAAGTATAGTATTTGTCGTTCTATCGATCATATAAGCATAATATGGCTAATAATATGAGTTAGATTGATGATAATAAGAGTAATAAGTATAGTAATTGTCGTTCTATCGATCATATAAGCATAATATGGCTAATAATATCAGTTAGATTAATAATAATAAGAGTAATGAGTTTAGTAATTGTAGTTCTATCGATCATATCTGCATAATATGGTTAATAATATGAGTTAGATTCATAATAATAAGAGTAATAAGTATAGTAATTGTCGTTCTATCGATCATATAAGCATAATATGGCTAATAATATGAGTTAGATTTATAATAATAAGAGTAATAAGTATAGTAATTGTCGTTCTATCGATCATATAAGCATAATATGGCTAATAATATGAGTTAGGTTGATAAGAATAAGAGTAATAAGTATAGTGATTGTTGTTCTATCGATCATTTAAGCATAATATGGCTAATAATATGAGTTAGGTTGATAATAATAAGAGTAATAAGTATAGTGATTGCCGTTCTATCGATCAAATTTGCATAATATGGTTAATAATATGAGTTAGATTGATAACAGTGAGTGTAATAAGTATAGTAGTTGTCGTTCTATCGATCATATAAGCATAATATGGCTAATAATATCAGTTAGATTAATAATAATAAGAGTAATGAGTATAGTAATTGTAGTTCTATCGATCATATCTGCATAATATGGTTAATAATATGAGTTAGATTCATAATAATAAGAGTAATAAGTATAGTAATTGTAGTTCTATCGATCATATCTGCATAATATGGTTAATAATATGAGTTAGATTCATAATAATAAGAGTAATAAGTATAGTAATTGTCGTTCTGTCGATCATATAAGCATAATATGGCTAATAATATGAGTTAGATTGATAATAATAAGAGTTATAAGTATAGTAATTGTCGTTCTATCGATCATTTAAGCATGATATGGCTAATAATATGAGTTAGATTGATAATGATAAGAGTAATTAGTACAGTAATTGTCGTTCTGTCGTTCATATAAGCATAATATGGCTAATAATATGCGTTAGATTGATAATAATAACAGTAATAAGTATAGTAATTGTCGTTCTATCGATCATATAAGCATAATATGGCTAATAATATGAGTTAGATTTATAATAATAAGAGTAATAAGTATAGTGATTGTTGTTCTATCGATCATTTAAGCATAATATGGCTAATAATATGAGTTAGGTTGATAATAATAAGAGTAATAAGTATAGTGATTGTCGTTCTATCGATCAAATTTGCATAATATGGTTAATAATATGAGTTAGATTGATAACAGTGAGTGTAATAAGTATAGTAATTGTCGTTCTATCGATCATTTAAGCATAATATGGCTAATAGTATGAGTTAGATTGATAATCATAAGAGTAATAAGTATAGTAATTGTCGTTCTATCGATCATATAAGCATAATATGGCTAATAATATGACTTAGATTGATAATGATAAGAGTAATAACTACAGTAATTGTCGTTCTGTCGTTCATATAAGCATAATATGGCTAATAATATGAGTTAGATTGATAATAATAACAGTAATAAGTATAGTAATTGTCGTTATATCGGTCATATTAGCATAATATGGTTAATAATATGAGTTAGATTGATAATAATAAGAGTAATAAGTATAGTATTTGTCGTTCTATCGATCATATAAGCATAATATGGCTAATAATATGAGTTAGATTGATGGTAATAAGAGTAATAAGTATAGTAATTGTCGTTCTATCGATCATATAAGCATAATATGGCTAATAATATCAGTTAGATTAATAATAATAAGAGTAATGAGTATAGTAATTGTAGTTCTATCGATCATATCTGCATAATATGGTTAATAATATGAGTTAGATTCATAATAATAAGAGTAATAAGTATAGTAATTGTAGTTCTATCGATCATATCTGCATAATATGGTTAATAATATGAGTTAGATTCATAATAATAAGAGTAATAAGTATAGTAATTGTCGTTCTGTCGATCATATAAGCATAATATGGCTAATAATATGAGTTAGATTGATAATAATAAGAGTAATAAGTATAGTAATTGTCGTTCTATCGATCATTTAAGCATGATATGGCTAATAATATGAGTTAGATTGATAATGATAAGAGTAATTAGTACAGTAATTGTCGTTCTGTCGTTCATATAAGCATAATATGGCTAATAATATGCGTTAGATTGATAATAATAACAGTAATAAGTATAGTAATTGTCGTTCTATCGATAATATAAGCATAATATGGCTAAAAATATGAGTTAGGTTGATAATAATAAGAGTAATAAGAATAGTGATTGTCGTTCTATCGATCATATAAGCATAATATGGGTAATAACATGAGTTGGATTGATAATAATAAGAGTAATGAGTATAGTAATTGTAGTTCTATCGATCATATAAGCATAATATGGCTAATAATATGAGTCAGATTGATGATAATAAGAGTAATAAGTATAGTAATTGTCGTTCTATCGATCATATAAGCATAATATGGCTAATAATATCAGTTAGATTAATAATAATAAGAGTAATGAGTATAGTAATTGTAGTTCTATCGATCATATCTGCATAATATGGTTAATAATATGAGTTAGATTGATAATAATAAGAATAATAAGTATAGTAATTGTCGTTCTATCGATCATATAAGAATAATATGGCTAATAATATGTGTTAGGTTGATAATAATAAGAGTAATAGGTATAGTAAATGTCGTGCTATCGATCATGTCTGCATAATATGGTTAATAATATGAGTTAGATTGATAATAGTGAGTGTAATAAATATAGTAATTGTCGTTCTATCGATCATATTAGCATAATATGGCTAATAATATGAGTTAGGTTGATAATAATAAGAGTAATAAGTAGAGTGATTGTCGTTCTATCGATCAAATTTGCATAATATGGTTAATAATATGAGTTAGATTGATAACAGTGAGTGTAATAAGTATAGTATTTGTCGTTCTATCGATCATATAAGCATAATATGGCTAATAATATGAGTTAGATTGATGATAATAAGAGTAATAAGTATAGTAATTGTCGTTCTATCGATCATATAAGCATAATATGGCTAATAATATCAGTTAGATTAATAATAATAAGAGTAATGAGTTTAGTAATTGTAGTTCTATCGATCATATCTGCATAATATGGTTAATAATATGAGTTAGATTCATAATAATAAGAGTAATAAGTATAGTAATTGTCGTTCTATCGATCATATAAGCATAATATGGCTAATAATATGAGTTAGATTTATAATAATAAGAGTAATAAGTATAGTAATTGTCGTTCTATCGATCATATAAGCATAATATGGCTAATAATATGAGTTAGGTTGATAAGAATAAGAGTAATAAGTATAGTGATTGTTGTTCTATCGATCATTTAAGCATAATATGGCTAATAATATGAGTTAGGTTGATAATAATAAGAGTAATAAGTATAGTGATTGCCGTTCTATCGATCAAATTTGCATAATATGGTTAATAATATGAGTTAGATTGATAACAGTGAGTGTAATAAGTATAGTAATTGTCGTTCTATCGATCATATAAGCATAATATGGCTAATAATATCAGTTAGATTAATAATAATAAGAGTAATGAGTATAGTAATTGTAGTTCTATCGATCATATCTGCATAATATGGTTAATAATATGAGTTAGATTCATAATAATAAGAGTAATAAGTATAGTAATTGTAGTTCTATCGATCATATCTGCATAATATGGTTAATAATATGAGTTAGATTCATAATAATAAGAGTAATAAGTATAGTAATTGTCGTTCTGTCGATCATATAAGCATAATATGGCTAATAATATGAGTTAGATTGATAATAATAAGAGTTATAAGTATAGTAATTGTCGTTCTATCGATCATTTAAGCATGATATGGCTAATAATATGAGTTAGATTGATAATGATAAGAGTAATTAGTACAGTAATTGTCGTTCTGTCGTTCATATAAGCATAATATGGCTAATAATATGCGTTAGATTGATAATAATAACAGTAATAAGTATAGTAATTGTCGTTCTATCGATCATATAAGCATAATATGGCTAATAATATGAGTTAGATTTATAATAATAAGAGTAATAAGTATAGTGATTGTTGTTCTATCGATCATTTAAGCATAATATGGCTAATAATATGAGTTAGGTTGATAATAATAAGAGTAATAAGTATAGTGATTGTCGTTCTATCGATCAAATTTGCATAATATGGTTAATAATATGAGTTAGATTGATAACAGTGAGTGTAATAAGTATAGTAATTGTCGTTCTATCGATCATTTAAGCATAATATGGCTAATAGTATGAGTTAGATTGATAATCATAAGAGTAATAAGTATAGTAATTGTCGTTCTATCGATCATATAAGCATAATATGGCTAATAATATGACTTAGATTGATAATGATAAGAGTAATAAGTACAGTAATTGTCGTTCTGTCGTTCATATAAGCATAATATGGCTAATAATATGAGTTAGATTGATAATAATAACAGTAATAAGTATAGTAATTGTCGTTATATCGGTCATATTAGCATAATATGGTTAATAATATGAGTTAGATTGATAATAATAAGAGTAATAAGTATAGTATTTGTCGTTCTATCGATCATATAAGCATAATATGGCTAATAATATGAGTTAGATTGATGGTAATAAGAGTAATAAGTATAGTAATTGTCGTTCTATCGATCATATAAGCATAATATGGCTAATAATATCAGTTAGATTAATAATAATAAGAGTAATGAGTATAGTAATTGTAGTTCTATCGATCATATCTGCATAATATGGTTAATAATATGAGTTAGATTCATAATAATAAGAGTAATAAGTATAGTAATTGTAGTTCTATCGATCATATCTGCATAATATGGTTAATAATATGAGTTAGATTCATAATAATAAGAGTAATAAGTATAGTAATTGTCGTTCTGTCGATCATATAAGCATAATATGGCTAATAATATGAGTTAGATTGATAATAATAAGAGTAATAAGTATAGTAATTGTCGTTCTATCGATCATTTAAGCATGATATGGCTAATAATATGAGTTAGATTGATAATGATAAGAGTAATTAGTACAGTAATTGTCGTTCTGTCGTTCATATAAGCATAATATGGCTAATAATATGCGTTAGATTGATAATAATAACAGTAATAAGTATAGTAATTGTCGTTCTATCGATAATATAAGCATAATATGGCTAAAAATATGAGTTAGGTTGATAATAATAAGAGTAATAAGTATAGTGATTGTCGTTCTATCGATCATATAA
Source organism: Megachile rotundata (assembly GCF_050947335.1). Lineage (NCBI taxonomy): Eukaryota > Metazoa > Arthropoda > Insecta > Hymenoptera > Megachilidae > Megachile > Megachile rotundata. The sequence continues at coordinate 31,067 of NW_027474535.1, forward strand.
GCATAATATGGGTAATAACATGAGTTGGATTGATAATAATAAGAGTAATGAGTATAGTAATTGTAGTTCTATCGATCATATAAGCATAATATGGCTAATAATATGAGTCAGATTGATGATAATAAGAGTAATAAGTATAGTAATTGTCGTTCTATCGATCATATAAGCATAATATGGCTAATAATATCAGTTAGATTAATAATAATAAGAGTAATGAGTATAGTAATTGTAGTTCTATCGATCATATCTGCATAATATGGTTAATAATATGAGTTAGATTGATAATAATAAGAATAATAAGTATAGTAATTGTCGTTCTATCGATCATATAAGAATAATATGGCTAATAATATGTGTTAGGTTGATAATAATAAGAGTAATAGGTATAGTAAATGTCGTGCTATCGATCATGTCTGCATAATATGGTTAATAATATGAGTTAGATTGATAATGGTGAGTGTAATAAATATAGTAATTGTCGTTCTATCGATCATATTAGCATAATATGGCTAATAATATGAGTTAGGTTGATAATAATAAGAGTAATAAGTAGAGTGATTGTCGTTCTATCGATCAAATTTGCATAATATGGTTAATAATATGAGTTAGATTGATAACAGTGAGTGTAATAAGTATAGTATTTGTCGTTCTATCGATCATATAAGCATAATATGGCTAATAATATGAGTTAGATTGATGATAATAAGAGTAATAAGTATAGTAATTGTCGTTCTATCGATCATATAAGCATAATATGGCTAATAATATCAGTTAGATTAATAATAATAAGAGTAATGAGTTTAGTAATTGTAGTTCTATCGATCATATCTGCATAATATGGTTAATAATATGAGTTAGATTCATAATAATAAGAGTAATAAGTATAGTAATTGTCGTTCTATCGATCATATAAGCATAATATGGCTAATAATATGAGTTAGATTTATAATAATAAGAGTAATAAGTATAGTAATTGTCGTTCTATCGATCATATAAGCATAATATGGCTAATAATATGAGTTAGGTTGATAAGAATAAGAGTAATAAGTATAGTGATTGTCGTTCTATCGATCATATAAGCATAATATGGCTAATAATATGAGTTAGGTTGATAATAATAAGAGCAATAAGTAGAGTGATTGTCGTTCTATCGATCAAATTTGCATAATATGGTTAATAATATGAGTTTGATTGATAACAGTGAGTGTAATAAGTATAGTAATTGTCGTTCTGTCGATCATATAAGCATAATATGGCTAATAATATGCGTTAGATTGATAATAATAACAGTAATAAGTATAGTAATTGTCGTTCTATCGATAATATAAGCATAATATGGCTAATAATATGAGTTAGGTTGATAATAATAAGAGTAATAAGTATAGTAATTGTCGTTCTATCGATCATATTAGCATAATATGTTTAATAATATGAGTTAGATTGATAAAAATAAGAGTAATATGTATAGTAATTGTCGTTCTATCGTTCATATAAGCATAATATGGCTAATAATATGAGTTAGATTGATAATAATAAGAGTAATAAGTATAGTAATTGTCGTTCTATCGATCATATAAGCATAATATGGCTAATAATATGACTTAGATTGTTAATGATAAGAGTAATTAGTACAGTAATTGTCGTTCTGTCGTTCATATAAGCATAATATGGCTAATAATATGCGTTAGATTGATAATAATAACAGTAATAAGTATAGTAATTGTCGTTCTATCGATAATATAAGCATAATATGGCTAATAATATGAGTTAGGTTGATAACAATAAGAGTAATAAGTATAGTGATTGTCGTTCTATCGATCATATAAGCATAATATGGCTAATAATATGAGTTAGGTTGATAATAATAAGAGTAATAAGTAGAGTGATTGTCGTTCTATCGATCAAATTTGCATAATATGGTTAATAATATGAGTTTGATTGATAACAGTGAGTGTAATAAGTATAGTAATTGTCGTTCTGTCGATCATATAAGCATAATATGGCTAATAATATGCGTTAGATTGATAATAATAACAGTAATAAGTATAGTAATTGTCGTTCTATCGATAATATAAGCATAATATGGCTAATAATATGAGTTAGGTTGATAATAATAAGAGTAATAAGTATAGTAATTGTCGTTCTATCGATCATATTAGCATAATATGTTTAATAATATGAGTTAGATTGATAAAAATAAGAGTAATATGTATAGTAATTGTCGTTCTATCGATCATATAAGCATAATATGGCTAATAATATGAGTTAGATTGATAATAATAAGAGTAATAAGTATAGTAATTGTCGTTCTATCGATCATATAAGCATAATATGGCTAATAATATGACTTAGATTGTTAATGATAAGAGTAATTAGTACAGTAATTGTCGTTCTGTCGTTCATATAAGCATAATATGGCTAATAATATGCGTTAGATTGATAATAATAACAGTAATAAGTATAGTAATTGTCGTTCTATCGATAATATAAGCATAATATGGCTAATAATACGAGTTAGGTTGATAATAATAAGAGTAATAAGTATAGTGATTGTCGTTCTATCGATCATATAAGCATAATATGGGTAATAACATGAGTTGGATTGATAATAATAAGAGAAATGAGTATAGTAATTGTAGTTCTATCGGTCATATTAGCATAATATGGTTAATAATATGAGTTAGATTGATAATAATAAGAGTAATAAGTATAGTATTTGTCGTTCTATCGATCATATAAGCATAATATGGCTAATAATATGAGTTAGATTGATGATAATAAGAGTAATAAGTATAGTAATTGTCGTTCTATCGATCATATAATCATAATATGGCTAATAATATCAGTTAGATTAATAATAATAAGAGTAATGAGTATAGTAATTGTAGTTCTATCGATCATATCTGCATAATATGGTTAATAATATGAGTTACATTGATAATAATAAGAATAATAAGTATAGTAATTGTCGTTCTATCGATCATATAAGAATAATATGGCTAATAATATGTGTTAGGTTGATAATAATAAGAGTAATAGGTATAGTAAATGTCGTGCTATCGATCATGTCTGCATAATATGGCTAATAATATGAGTTAGGTTGATAATAATAAGAGTAATAAGTATAGTGATTGTCGTTCTATCGATCATATAAGCATAATATGGGTAATAACATGAGTTGGATTGATAATAATAAGAGTAATGAGTATAGTAATTGTAGTTCTATCGGTCATATTAGCATAATATGGTTAATAATATGAGTTAGATTGATAATAATAAGAGTAATAAGTATAGTAATTGTCGTTCTATCGATCATATAAGCATAATATGGCTAATAATATGACTTAGATTGATAATGATAAGAGAAATAAGTATAGTAATTGTCGTTCTATCGATCATATAAGCATAATATGGCTAATAATATCAGTTAGATTAATAATAATAAGAGTAATAAGTATAGTATTTGTCGTTCTATCGATCATATAAGCATAATATGGCTAATAATATGAGTTAGATTGATGATAATAAGAGTAATAAGTATAGTAATTGTCGTCCTATCGATCATATAAGCATAATATGGCTAATAATATCAGTTAGATTAATAATAATAAGAGTAATGAGTATAGTAATTGTAGTTCTATCGATCATTTAAGCATAATATGGCTAATAGTATGAGTTAGATTGATAATAATAAGAGTAATAAGTATAGTAATTGTCGTTCTATCGATCATATAAGCATAATATGGCTAATAATATGACTTAGATTGATAATGATAAGAGTAATAAGTACAGTAATTGTCGTTCTGTCGTTCATATAAGCATAATATGGCTAATAATATGAGTTAGATTGATAATAATAACAGTAATAAGTATAGTAATTGTCGTTATATCGATAATATAAGCATAATATGGCTAATAATATGAGTTAGGTTGATAACAATAAGAGTAATAATTATAGTGATTGTCGTTCTATCGATCATATAAGCATAATATGGCTAATAATATGAGTTAGGTTGATAATAATAAGAGTAATAAGTAGAGTGATTGTCGTTCTATCGATCAAATTTGCATAATATGGTTAATAATATGAGTTTGATTGATAGCAGTGAGTGTAATAAGTATAGTAATTGTCGTTCTGTCGATCATATAAGCATAATATGGCTAATAATATGCGTTAGATTGATAATAATAACAGTAATAAGTATAGTAATTGTCGTTCTATCGATAATATAAGCATAATATGGCTAATAATATGAGTTAGGTTGATAATAATAAGAGTAATAAGTATAGTAATTGTCGTTCTATCGATCATATTAGCTTAATATGTTTAATAATATGAGTTAGATTGATAAAAATAAGAGTAATATGTATAGTAATTGTCGTTCTATCGATCATATAAGCATAATATGGCTAATAATATGAGTTAGATTGATAATAATAAGAGTAATAAGTATAGTAATTGTCGTTCTGTCGATCATATAAGCATAATATGGCTAATAATATGACTTAGATTGTTAATGATAAGAGTAATTAGTACAGTAATTGTCGTTCTGTCGTTCATATAAGCATAATATGGCTAATAATATGCGTTAGATTGATAATAATAACAGTAATAAGTATAGTAATTGTCGTTCTATCGATAATATAAGCATAATATGGCTAATAATATGAGTTAGGTTGATAATAATAAGAGTAATAAGTATAGTGATTGTCGTTCTATCGATCATATAAGCATAATATGGGTAATAACATGAGTTGGATTGATAATAATAAGAGAAATGAGTATAGTAATTGTAGTTCTAACGGTCATATTAGCATAATATGGTTAATAATATGAGTTAGATTGATAATAATAAGAGTAATAAGTATAGTATTTGTCGTTCTATCGATCATATAAGCATAATATGGCTAATAATATGAGTTAGATTGATGATAATAAGAGTAATAAGTATAGTAATTGTCGTTCTATCGATCATATAAACATAATATGGCTAATAATATCAGTTAGATTAATAATAATAAGAGTAATGAGTATAGTAATTGTAGTTCTATCGATCATATCTGCATAATATGGTTAATAATATGAGTTAGATTCATAATAATAAGAGTAATAAGTATAGTAATTGTCGTTCTATCGATCATATAAGCATAATATGGCTAATAATATGCGTTAGATTGATAATAATAACAGTAATAAGTATAGTAATTGTCGTTCTATCGATAATATAAGCATAATATGGCTAATAATATGAGTTAGGTTGATAATAATAAGAGTAATAAGTATAGTGATTGTCGTTCTATCGATCATATAAGCATAATATGGGTAATAACATGAGTTGGATTGATAATAATAAGAGAAATGAGTATAGTAATTGTAGTTCTAACGGTCATATTAGCATAATATGGTTAATAATATGAGTTAGATTGATAATAATAAGAGTAATAAGTATAGTATTTGTCGTTCTATCGATCATATAAGCATAATATGGCTAATAATATGAGTTAGATTGATGATAATAAGAGTAATAAGTATAGTAATTGTCGTTCTATCGATCATATAAGCATAATATGGCTAATAATATCAGTTAGATTAATAATAATAAGAGTAATGAGTATAGTAATTGTAGTTCTATCGATCATATCTGCATAATATGGTTAATAATATGAGTTAGATTCATAATAATAAGAGTAATAAGTATAGTAATTGTCGTTCTATCGATCATATAAGCATAATATGGCTAATAATATGAGTTAGATTTATAATAATAAGAGTAATAAGTATAGTAATTGTTGTTCTATCGATCATTTAAGCATAATATGGCTAATAATATGAGTTAGGTTGATAATAATAAGAGTAATAAGTATAGTGATTGTCGTTCTATCGATCAAATTTGCATAATATGGTTAATAATATGAGTTAGATTGATAACAGTGAGTGTAATAAGTATAGTAATTGTCGTTCTATCGATCATTTAAGCATAATATGGCTAATAATATGAGTTCGATTGATAATAATAAGAGTAATAAGTATAGTAATTGTCGTTCTATCGATCATTTAAGCATAATATGACTAATAATATGAGTTAGATTGATAATAATAACAGTAATAAGTATAGTAATTGTCGTTCTATCGATAATATAAGCATAATATGGCTAATAATATGAGTTAGATTGATAATACTAAGAGTAGTGAGTATAGTAATTCTCGTTCTATCGATCATATAAGCATAATATGGCTAATAATATGAGTTAGATTGATAATAATAAGAGTAATAAGTATAGTAATTGTCGTTCTGTCGATCATATAAGCATAATATGGCTAATAATATGAGTTAGATTGATAATAATAAGAGTAATAAGTATAGTAATTGTCGTTCTATCGATCATATAAGCATAATATGGCTAATAATATGAGTTAGATTGATAATACTAAGAGTAGTGAGTATAGTAATTCTCGTTCTATCGATCATATAAGCATAATATGGCTAATAATATGAGTTAGATTGATAATACTAAGAGTAGTGAGTATAGTAATTCTCGTTCTATCGAACATAGAAGCATAATATGGCTAATAATATGAGTTAGATTGATAATAATAAGAGTAATAAGTATAGTAATTGTCGTTCTATCGAT
>NW_027474536.1:0-37694 GCF_050947335.1 Megachile rotundata
CCGATAGAACGACAATTACTATGCTTATTACTCTTATTATTATCAATCTAACTCATATTATTAGCCATATTATGCATATATGATCGATAGGACGACAATTACTATACTTACTACTCTTATTATTATCAATCTAACTCATATTATTAGCCATATTATTCTTATATGATCGATAGGACGACAATTACTATACTCATTGCTCTTATTATTATCAATCTAACTAATATTATTAGCCATATTATGCTTATATGATTGATAGAACGACAATTACTATACTTATTACTCTCATTATTATCAATCTAACTCATATTATTAGCCATATTGTGCTTATATGATCGATAGAACGACAATTACTATACTTATTACTCTCATTATTATCAATCTAACTTCAATTATTAGCCATATTGTGCTTATATGATCGATAGAACGACAATTACTATACTTATTACACTTATTCTTATCAATCTAACTCATATTATTAGCCATATTATGCTTATATGATCGATAGAACGACAATTACTATGCTTATTACACTCACTATTAACAATCTAACTCATATTATTAACCATATTATGCTTATATGATCGATAGGACGACAATTACTATACTCATTACTCTTATTATTATCAATCTAACTCATATTATTAGCCATATTATGCTTATATAATCGATAGGACGACAAATACCATACTCATTACTCTTATTATTATCAATCTAACTCATATTATTAGCCATATTATACTTATATGATCGATATAGCGACAATTACTCTACTTATTACACTCACTGTTATCAATCTAACTCATATTATTAGCCATATTATGGTTATATGACCGATAGAACGACAATTACTATACTCATTGCTCTTATTATTATCAATCTAACTCATATTATTAGCCATATTATGCTTATATGATCGATAGAACGACAATTACTATACTTATTACTCTCGTTATTATCAATCTAACTCATATTATTAGCCATATTATGCTTATATGATCGATAGGACGACAATTACTATACTTATTACACTCACTGTTATCAATCTAACTCATATTATTAGCCATATTATGGTTATATGACCGATAAAACGACAATTACTATACTTATTGCACTCACTATTATCAATCTAACTCATATTATTAGCCATATTATGCTTATATGATCGATATTACGACAATTACTATACTCATTTCCCTTATTATTATTAATCTAACTCATATTATTAGCCATATTATGCTTATATGATCGATATAGAACGACAATTAATATACTTATTACTGTTATTATTATCAATCTAACTCATATTATTAGCCATTTTATGCTTATATGATCGGTATAACGACAATTACTATGCTTATTACACTCACTATTAACAATCTAACTCATATTATTAACCATATTATGCTTATATGATCGATAGGACGACAATTACTATACTCATTACTCTTATTATTATCAATCTAACTCATATTATTAGCCATATTATGGTTATATGACCGATAGAACGACAATTACTATGCTTATTACTCTTATTATTATCAATCTAACTCATATTATTAGGCATATTATGCTTATATGATCGATAGGACGACAATTACTATACTTACTACTCTTATTATTATCAATCTAACTCATATTATTAGCCATATTATTCTTATATGATCGATAGGACGACAATTACTATACTCATTCCTCTTATTGTTATCAATCTAACTCATATTATTAGCCATATTGTGCTTATATGATCGATAGAACGACTATTACTATACTTATTACTCTCATTATTATCAATCTAACTTCAATTATTAGCCATATTGTGCTTATATGATCGATAGAACGACAATTACTATACTTATTACACTTATTCTTATCAATCTAACTCATATTATTAGCCATATTATGCTTATATGATCGATAGAACGACAATTACTATACTTATTACACTTGTTCTTATCAATCTAACTCATATTATTAGCCATATTATGCTTATATGATCGATAGAACGACAATTACTATACTCATTTCTCTTATTATTATTAATCTAACTCATATTATTAGCCATATTATGCTTATATGATCGATATAACGACAATTAATATACTTATTACTGTTATTATTATCAATCTAACTCATATTATTAGCCATTTTATGCTTATATGATCGGTATAACGACAATTACTATGCTTATTACACTCACTATTAACAATCTAACTCATATTATTAACCATATTATGCTTATATGATCGATAGGACGACAATTACTATACTCATTACTCTTATTATTATCAATCTAACTCATATTATTAGCCATATTATGGTTATATGACCGATAGAACGACAATTACTATGCTTATTACTCTTATTATTATCAATCTAACTCATATTATTAGGCATATTATGCTTATATGATCGATAGGACGACAATTACTATACTTACTACTCTTATTATTATCAATCTAACTCATATTATTAGCCATATTATTCTTATATGATCGATAGGACGACAATTACTATACTCATTCCTCTTATTATTATCAATCTAACTCATATTAGTAGCCATATTGTGCTTATATGATCGATAGAACGACTATTACTATACTTATTACTCTCATTATTATCAATCTAACTCATATTATTAGCCATATTGTGCTTATATGATCGATAGAACGACAATTACTATACTTATTACTCTCATTATTATCAATCTAACTTCAATTATTAGCCATATTGTGCTTATATGATCGATAGAACGACAATTACTATACTTATTACACTTATTCTTATCAATCTAACTCATATTATTAACCATATTATGCTTATATGATCGATAGAACGACAATTACTATACTCATTTCTCTTATTATTATTAATCTAACTCATATTATTAGCCATATTATGCTTATATGATCGATATAACGACAACTAATATACTTATTACTCTTATTATTATCAATCTAACTCATATTATTAGCCATTTTATGCTTATATGATCGGTATAACGACAATTACTATGCTTATTACACTCACTATTAACAATCTAACTCATATTATTAACCATATTATGCTTATATGATCGATAGGACGACAATTACTATACTCATTACTCTTATTATTATCAATCTAACTCATATTATTAGCCATATTATGCTTATATAATCGATAGGACGACAATTACCATACTCATTACTCTTATTATTATCAATCTAACTCATATTATTAGCCATATTATACTTATATGATCGATATAGCGACAATTACTCTACTTATTACACTCACTGTTATCAATCTAACTCATATTATTAGCCATATTATGGTTATATGACCGATAGAACGACAATTACTATACTCATTGCTCTTATTATTATCAATCTAACTCATATTATTAGCCATATTATGCTTATATGATCGATAGAACGACAATTACTATACTTATTACTCTCATTATTATCAATCTAACTTCAATTATTAGCCATATTGTGCTTATATGATCGATAGAACGACAATTACTATACTTATTACACTTATTCTTATCAATCTAACTCATATTATTAGCCATATTATGCTTATATGATCGATAGAACGACAATTACTATACTTATTACACTTGTTCTTATCAATCTAACTCATATTATTAGCCATATTATGCTTATATGATCGATAGAACGACAAATTACTATACTCATTTCTCTTATTATTATTAATCTAACTCATATTATTAGCCATATTATGCTTATATGATCGATATAACGACAATTAATATACTTATTACTCTTATTATTATCAATCTAACTCATATTATTAGCCATTTTATGCTTATATGATCGGTATAACGACAATTACTATGCTTATTACACTCACTATTAACAATCTAACTCATATTATTAACCATATTATGCTTATATGATCGATAGGACGACAATTACTATACTCATTAACTCTTATTATTATCAATCTAACTCATATTTTTAGCCATATTATGCTTATATAATCGATAGGACGACAATTACCATACTCATTACTCTTATTATTATTAATCTAACTCATATTATTAGCCATATTATGCTTATATGATCGATATAACGACAATTAATATACTTATTACTCTTATTATTATCAATCTAACTCATATTATTAGCCATTTTATGCTTATATGATCGGGATAACGACAATTACTATGCTTATTACACTCACTATTAACAATCTAACTCATATTATTAACCATATTATGCTTATATGATCGATAGGACGACAATTACTATACTCATTACTCTTATTATTATCAATCTAACTCATATTATTAGCCATATTATGGTTATATGACCGATAGAACGACAATTACTATGCTTATTACTCTTATTATTATCAATCTAACTCATATTATTAGCCATATTATGCTTATATGATCGATAGGACGACAATTACTATACTTACTACTCTTATTATTATCAATCTAACTCATATTATTAGCCATATTATGCTTATATGATCGATAGGACGACAATTACTATACTCATTACTCTTATTATTATCAATCTAAATCATATTATTAGCCATATTATGATTATATGATCGATAGGACGACAATTACTATACTCATTATTTTTATTATTATCAATCTAACTCATATTATTAGCCATATTATGCTTATATGATCGATAGAACGACAATTAATATACTTATTACTCTTATTGTTATCAATCTAACTCATATTATTAGGCATATTGTGCTTATATGATCGATAGTACGACAATTACTATACTTATTACACTCACTATTATCAATCTAACTCATATTATTAGCCATATTATGCTTATATGATCGATAGGACGACAATTACTATACTCATTTCTCTTATTATTATTAATCTAACTCATATTATTAGCCATATTATGCTTATATGATCGATATAACGACAATTAATATACTTATTACTCTTATTATTATCAATCTAACTCATATTATTAGCCATTTTATGCTTATATGATCGGGATAACGACAATTACTATGCTTATTACACTCACTATTAACAATCTAACTCATATTATTAACCATATTATGCTTATATGATCGATAGGACGACAATTACTATACTCATTACTCTTATTATTATCAATCTAACTCATATTATTCGCCATATTATGGTTATATGACCGATAGAACGACAATTACTATGCTTATTACTCTTATTATTATCAATCTAACTCATATTATTAGCCATATTATGCTTATATGATCGATAGGACGACAATTACTATACTTACTACTCTTATTATTATCAATCTAACTCATATTATTAGCCATATTATGCTTATATGATCGATAGGACGACAATTACTATACTCATTACTCTTATTATTATCAATCTAAATCATATTATTAGCCATATTATGATTATATGATCGATAGGACGACAATTACTATACTCATTATTTTTATTATTATCAATCTAACTCATATTATTAGCCATATTATGCTTATATGATCGATATAACGACAATTACTATACTTATTACACTCACTGTTATCAATCTAACTCATATTATTAGCCATATTATGGTTATATGACCGATAGAACGACAATTACTATACTCATTGCTCTTATTATTATCAATCTAACTCATATTATTAGCCATTTTATGCTTATATGATCGGTATAACGACAATTACTATGCTTATTACACTCACTATTAACAATCTAACTCATATTATTAACCATATGATGCTTATATGATCGATAGGACGACAATTACTATACTCATTACTCTTATTATTATCAATCTAAATCATATTATTAGCCATATTATGATTATATGATCGATAGGACGACAATTACTATACTCATTACTCTTATTATTATCAATCTAACTCATATTATTAGCCATATTATGCTTATATGATCGATATAACGACAATTACTATACTTATTACACTCACTGTTATCAATCTAACTCATATTATTAGCCATATTATGGTTATATAACCGATAGAACGACAATTACTATACTCATTGCTCTTATTATTATCAATCTAACTCATATTATTAGCCATATTATGCTTATATGATCGATAGAACGACAATTAATATACTTAATACTCTTATTGTTATCAATCTAACTCATATTATTAGGCATATTGTGCTTATATAATCGATAGGACGACAATTACCATACTCATTACTCTTATTATTATCAATCTAACTCATATTATTAGCCATATTATGCTTATATGATCGATAGGACGACAATTACTATACTTATTACACTCACTGTTATCAATCTAACTCATATTATTAGCCATATTATGGTTATATGACCGATAGAACGAGAATTACTATACTTACTACTCTTGTTATTATCAATCTAACTCATATTATTAGCCATATTATTCTTATATGATCGATAGGACGACAATTACTATACTCATTGCTCTCATTATTATCAATCTAACTCATATTATTAGCCATATTATGGTTATATGACCGATAGAACGACAATTACTATGCTTATTACTCTTATTATTATCAATCTAACTCATATTATTAGCCATATTATGGTTATATGACCGATAGACCGACAATTACTATACTCATTGCTCTTATTATTATCAATCTAACTCATATTATTAGCCATATTATGCTTATATGATCGATAGAACGACAATTAATATACTTATTACTCTTATTGTTATCAATCTAACACATATTATTAGGCATATTGTGCTTATATGATCGATAGAACGACAATTACTATACTTATTACACTCACTATTATCAATCTAACTCATATTATTAGCCATATTATGCTTATATGATCGATAGGACGACAATTACTATACTCATTTCTCTTATTATTATTAATCTAACTCATATTATTAGCCATATTATGCTTATATGATCGATATAACGACAATTAATATACTTATTACTCTTATTATTATCAATCTAACTCATATTATTAGCCATTTTATGCTTATATGATCGGTATAACGACAACTACTATGCTTATTACACTCACTATTAACAATCTAACTCATATTATTAACCATATTATGCTTATATGATCGATAGGACGACAATTACTATACTCATTACTCTTATTATTATCAATCTAACTCATATTATTAGCCATATTATGGTTATATGACCGATAGAACGACAATTACTATGCTTATTACTCTTATTATTATCAATCTAACTCATATTATTAGCCATATTATGCATATATGATCGATAGGACGACAATTACTATACTTACTACTCTTATTATTATCAATCTAACTCATATTATTAGCCATATTATTCTTATATGATCGATAGGACGACAATTACTATACTCATTGCTCTTATTATTATCAATCTAACTAATATTATTAGCCATATTATGCTTATATGATTGATAGAACGACAATTACTATACTTATTACTCTCATTATTATCAATCTAACTCATATTATTAGCCATATTGTGCTTATATGATCGATAGAACGACAATTACTATACTTATTACTCTCATTATTATCAATCTAACTTCAATTATTAGCCATATTGTGCTTATATGATCGATAGAACGACAATTACTATACTTATTACACTTATTCTTATCAATCTAACTCATATTATTAGCCATATTATGCTTATATGATCGATAGAACGACAATTACTATGCTTATTACACTCACTATTAACAATCTAACTCATATTATTAACCATATTATGCTTATATGATCGATAGGACGACAATTACTATACTCATTACTCTTATTATTATCAATCTAACTCATATTATTAGCCATATTATGCTTATATAATCGATAGGACGACAATTACCATACTCATTACTCTTATTATTATCAATCTAACTCATATTATTAGCCATATTATACTTATATGATCGATATAGCGACAATTACTCTACTTATTACACTCACTGTTATCAATCTAACTCATATTATTAGCCATATTATGGTTATATGACCGATAGAACGACAATTACTATACTCATTGCTCTTATTATTATCAATCTAACTCATATTATTAGCCATATTATGCTTATATGATCGATAGAACGACAATTACTATACTTATTACTCTCATTATTATCAATCTAACTCATATTATTAGCCATATTATGCTTATATGATCGATAGGACGACAATTACTATACTTATTACACTCACTGTTATCAATCTAACTCATATTATTAGCCATATTATGGTTATATGACCGATAAAACGACAATTACTATACTTATTACACTCACTATTATCAATCTAACTCATATTATTAGCCATATTATGCTTATATGATCGATATTACGACAATTACTATACTCATTTCCCTTATTATTATTAATCTAACTCATATTATTAGCCATATTATGCTTATATGATCGATATAACGACAATTAATATACTTATTACTGTTATTATTATCAATCTAACTCATATTATTAGCCATTTTATGCTTATATGATCGGTATAACGACAATTACTATGCTTATTACACTCACTATTAACAATCTAACTCATATTATTAACCATATTATGCTTATATGATCGATAGGACGACAATTACTATACTCATTACTCTTATTATTATCAATCTAACTCATATTATTAGCCATATTATGGTTATATGACCGATAGAACGACAATTACTATGCTTATTACTCTTATTATTATCAATCTAACTCATATTATTAGGCATATTATGCTTATATGATCGATAGGACGACAATTACTATACTTACTACTCTTATTATTATCAATCTAACTCATATTATTAGCCATATTATTCTTATATGATCGATAGGACGACAATTACTATACTCATTCCTCTTATTGTTATCAATCTAACTCATATTATTAGCCATATTGTGCTTATATGATCGATAGAACGACTATTACTATACTTATTACTCTCATTATTATCAATCTAACTTCAATTATTAGCCATATTGTGCTTATATGATCGATAGAACGACAATTACTATACTTATTACACTTATTCTTATCAATCTAACTCATATTATTAGCCATATTATGCTTATATGATCGATAGAACGACAATTACTATACTTATTACACTTGTTCTTATCAATCTAACTCATATTATTAGCCATATTATGCTTATATGATCGATAGAACGACAATTACTATACTCATTTCTCTTATTATTATTAATCTAACTCATATTATTAGCCATATTATGCTTATATGATCGATATAACGACAATTAATATACTTATTACTGTTATTATTATCAATCTAACTCATATTATTAGCCATTTTATGCTTATATGATCGGTATAACGACAATTACTATGCTTATTACACTCACTATTAACAATCTAACTCATATTATTAACCATATTATGCTTATATGATCGATAGGACGACAATTACTATACTCATTACTCTTATTATTATCAATCTAACTCATATTATTAGCCATATTATGGTTATATGACCGATAGAACGACAATTACTATGCTGATTACTCTTATTATTATCAATCTAACTCATATTATTAGGCATATTATGCTTATATGATCGATAGGACGACAATTACTATACTTACTACTCTTATTATTATCAATCTAACTCATATTATTAGCCATATTATTCTTATATGATCGATAGGACGACAATTACTATACTCATTCCTCTTATTATTATCAATCTAACTCATATTAGTAGCCATATTGTGCTTATATGATCGATAGAACGACTATTACTATACTTATTACTCTCATTATTATCAATCTAACTCATATTATTAGCCATATTGTGCTTATATGATCGATAGAACGACAATTACTATACTTATTACTCTCATTATTATCAATCTAACTTCAATTATTAGCCATATTGTGCTTATATGATCGATAGAACGACAATTACTATACTTATTACACTTATTCTTATCAATCTAACTCATATTATTAACCATATTATGCTTATATGATCGATAGAACGACAATTACTATACTCATTTCTCTTATTATTATTAATCTAACTCATATTATTAGCCATATTATGCTTATATGATCGATATAACGACAATTAATATACTTATTACTCTTATTATTATCAATCTAACTCATATTATTAGCCATTTTATGCTTATATGATCGGTATAACGACAATTACTATGCTTATTACACTCACTATTAACAATCTAACTCATATTATTAACCATATTATGCTTATATGATCGATAGGACGACAATTACTATACTCATTACTCTTATTATTATCAATCTAACTCATATTATTAGCCATATTATGCTTATATGATCGATATAACGACAATTACTATACTTATTACACTCACTGTTATCAATCTAACTCATATTATTAGCCATATTATGGTTATATGACCGATAGAACGACAATTACTATACTCATTGCTCTTATTATTATCAATCTAACTCATATTATTAGCCATTTTATGCTTATATGATCGGTATAACGACAATTACTATGCTTATTACACTCACTATTAACAATCTAACTCATATTATTAACCATATGATGCTTATATGATCGATAGGACGACAATTACTATACTCATTACTCTTATTATTATCAATCTAAATCATATTATTAGCCATATTATGATTATATGATCGATAGGACGACAATTACTATACTCATTACTCTTATTATTATCAATCTAACTCATATTATTAGCCATATTATGCTTATATGATCGATATAACGACAATTACTATACTTATTACACTCACTGTTATCAATCTAACTCATATTATTAGCCATATTATGGTTATATAACCGATAGAACGACAATTACTATACTCATTGCTCTTATTATTATCAATCTAACTCATATTATTAGCCATATTATGCTTATATGATCGATAGAACGACAATTAATATACTTAATACTCTTATTGTTATCAATCTAACTCATATTATTAGGCATATTGTGCTTATATAATCGATAGGACGACAATTACCATACTCATTACTCTTATTATTATCAATCTAACTCATATTATTAGCCATATTATGCTTATATGATCGATAGGACGACAATTACTATACTTATTACACTCACTGTTATCAATCTAACTCATATTATTAGCCATATTATGGTTATATGACCGATAGAACGAGAATTACTATACTTACTACTCTTGTTATTATCAATCTAACTCATATTATTAGCCATATTATTCTTATATGATCGATAGGACGACAATTACTATACTCATTGCTCTCATTATTATCAATCTAACTCATATTATTAGCCATATTATGGTTATATGACCGATAGAACGACAATTACTATGCTTATTACTCTTATTATTATCAATCTAACTCATATTATTAGCCATATTATGGTTATATGACCGATAGACCGACAATTACTATACTCATTGCTCTTATTATTATCAATCTAACTCATATTATTAGCCATATTATGCTTATATGATCGATAGAACGACAATTAATATACTTATTACTCTTATTGTTATCAATCTAACACATATTATTAGGCATATTGTGCTTATATGATCGATAGAACGACAATTACTATACTTATTACACTCACTATTATCAATCTAACTCATATTATTAGCCATATTATGCTTATATGATCGATAGGACGACAATTACTATACTCATTTCTCTTATTATTATTAATCTAACTCATATTATTAGCCATATTATGCTTATATGATCGATATAACGACAATTAATATACTTATTACTCTTATTATTATCAATCTAACTCATATTATTAGCCATTTTATGCTTATATGATCGGTATAACGACAATTACTATGCTTATTACACTCACTATTAACAATCTAACTCATATTATTAGCCATATTATGCATATATGATCGATAGGACGACAATTACTATACTTACTACTCTTATTATTATCAATCTAACTCATATTATTAGCCATATTATTCTTATATGATCGATAGGACGACAATTACTATACTCATTGCTCTTATTATTATCAATCTAACTAATATTATTAGCCATATTATGCTTATATGATTGATAGAACGACAATTACTATACTTATTACTCTCATTATTATCAATCTAACTCATATTATTAGCCATATTGTGCTTATATGATCGATAGAACGACAATTACTATACTTATTACTCTCATTATTATCAATCTAACTTCAATTATTAGCCATATTGTGCTTATATGATCGATAGAACGACAATTACTATACTTATTACACTTATTCTTATCAATCTAACTCATATTATTAGCCATATTATGCTTATATGATCGATAGAACGACAATTACTATGCTTATTACACTCACTATTAACAATCTAACTCATATTATTAACCATATTATCCTTATATGATCGATAGGACGACAATTACTATACTCATTACTCTTATTATTATCAATCTAACTCATATTATTAGCCATATTATGCTTATATAATCGATAGGACGACAATTACCATACTCATTACTCTTATTATTATCAATCTAACTCATATTATTAGCCATATTATACTTATATGATCGATATAGCGACAATTACTCTACTTATTACACTCACTGTTATCAATCTAACTCATATTATTAGCCATATTATGGTTATATGACCGATAGAACGACAATTACTATACTCATTGCTCTTATTATTATCAATCTAACTCATATTATTAGCCATATTATGCTTATATGATCGATAGAACGACAATTACTATACTTATTACTCTCATTATTATCAATCTAACTCATATTATTAGCCATATTATGCTTATATGATCGATAGGACGACAATTACTATACTTATTACACTCACTGTTATCAATCTAACTCATATTATTAGCCATATTATGGTTATATGACCGATAAAACGACAATTACTATACTTATTACACTCACTATTATCAATCTAACTCATATTATTAGCCATATTATGCTTATATGATCGATATTACGACAATTACTATACTCATTTCCCTTATTATTATTAATCTAACTCATATTATTAGCCATATTATGCTTATATGATCGATATAACGACAATTAATATACTTATTACTGTTATTATTATCAATCTAACTCATATTATTAGCCATTTTATGCTTATATGATCGGTATAACGACAATTACTATGCTTATTACACTCACTATTAACAATCTAACTCATATTATTAACCATATTATGCTTATATGATCGATAGGACGACAATTACTATACTCATTACTCTTATTATTATCAATCTAACTCATATTATTAGCCATATTATGGTTATATGACCGATAGAACGACAATTACTATGCTTATTACTCTTATTATTATCAATCTAACTCATATTATTAGGCATATTATGCTTATATGATCGATAGGACGACAATTACTATACTTACTACTCTTATTATTATCAATCTAACTCATATTATTAGCCATATTATTCTTATATGATCGATAGGACGACAATTACTATACTCATTCCTCTTATTGTTATCAATCTAACTCATATTATTAGCCATATTGTGCTTATATGATCGATAGAACGACTATTACTATACTTATTACTCTCATTATTATCAATCTAACTTCAATTATTAGCCATATTGTGCTTATATGATCGATAGAACGACAATTACTATACTTATTACACTTATTCTTATCAATCTAACTCATATTATTAGCCATATTATGCTTATATGATCGATAGAACGACAATTACTATACTTATTACACTTGTTCTTATCAATCTAACTCATATTATTAGCCATATTATGCTTATATGATCGATAGAACGACAATTACTATACTCATTTCTCTTATTATTATTAATCTAACTCATATTATTAGCCATATTATGCTTATATGATCGATATAACGACAATTAATATACTTATTACTGTTATTATTATCAATCTAACTCATATTATTAGCCATTTTATGCTTATATGATCGGTATAACGACAATTACTATGCTTATTACACTCACTATTAACAATCTAACTCATATTATTAACCATATTATGCTTATATGATCGATAGGACGACAATTACTATACTCATTACTCTTATTATTATCAATCTAACTCATATTATTAGCCATATTATGGTTATATGACCGATAGAACGACAATTACTATGCTTATTACTCTTATTATTATCAATCTAACTCATATTATTAGGCATATTATGCTTATATGATCGATAGGACGACAATTACTATACTTACTACTCTTATTATTATCAATCTAACTCATATTATTAGCCATATTATTCTTATATGATCGATAGGACGACAATTACTATACTCATTCCTCTTATTATTATCAATCTAACTCATATTAGTAGCCATATTGTGCTTATATGATCGATAGAACGACTATTACTATACTTATTACTCTCATTATTATCAATCTAACTCATATTATTAGCCATATTGTGCTTATATGATCGATAGAACGACAATTACTATACTTATTACTCTCATTATTATCAATCTAACTTCAATTATTAGCCATATTGTGCTTATATGATCGATAGAACGACAATTACTATACTTATTACACTTATTCTTATCAATCTAACTCATATTATTAACCATATTATGCTTATATGATCGATAGAACGACAATTACTATACTCATTTCTCTTATTATTATTAATCTAACTCATATTATTAGCCATATTATGCTTATATGATCGATATAACGACAATTAATATACTTATTACTCTTATTATTATCAATCTAACTCATATTATTAGCCATTTTATGCTTATATGATCGGTATAACGACAATTACTATGCTTATTACACTCACTATTAACAATCTAACTCATATTATTAACCATATTATGCTTATATGATCGATAGGACGACAATTACTATACTCATTACTCTTATTATTATCAATCTAACTCATATTATTAGCCATATTATGCTTATATAATCGATAGGACGACAATTACCATACTCATTACTCTTATTATTATCAATCTAACTCATATTATTAGCCATATTATACTTATATGATCGATATAGCGACAATTACTCTACTTATTACACTCACTGTTATCAATCTAACTCATATTATTAGCCATATTATGGTTATATGACCGATAGAACGACAATTACTATACTCATTGCTCTTATTATTATCAATCTAACTCATATTATTAGCCATATTATGCTTATATGATCGATAGAACGACAATTACTATACTTATTACTCTCATTATTATCAATCTAACTTCAATTATTAGCCATATTGTGCTTATATGATCGATAGAACGACAATTACTATACTTATTACACTTATTCTTATCAATCTAACTCATATTATTAGCCATATTATGCTTATATGATCGATAGAACGACAATTACTATACTTATTACACTTGTTCTTATCAATCTAACTCATATTATTAGCCATATTATGCTTATATGATCGATAGAACGACAATTACTATACTCATTTCTCTTATTATTATTAATCTAACTCATATTATTAGCCATATTATGCTTATATGATCGATATAACGACAATTAATATACTTATTACTCTTATTATTATCAATCTAACTCATATTATTAGCCATTTTATGCTTATATGATCGGTATAACGACAATTACTATGCTTATTACACTCACTATTAACAATCTAACTCATATTATTAACCATATTATGCTTATATGATCGATAGGACGACAATTACTATACTCATTACTCTTATTATTATCAATCTAACTCATATTTTTAGCCATATTATGCTTATATAATCGATAGGACGACAATTACCATACTCATTACTCTTATTATTATCAATCTAACTCATATTATTAGCCATATTATACTTATATGATCGATAGAACGACAATTACTATACTCATTTCTCTTATTATTATTAATCTAACTCATATTATTAGCCATATTATGCTTATATGATCGATATAACGACAATTAATATACTTATTACTCTTATTATTATCAATCTAACTCATATTATTAGCCATTTTATGCTTATATGATCGGTATAACGACAATTACTATGCTTATTACACTCACTATTAACAATCTAACTCATATTATTAACCATATTATGCTTATATGATCGATAGGACGACAATTACTATACTCATTACTCTTATTATTATCAATCTAACTCATATTTTTAGCCATATTATGCTTATATAATCGATAGGACGACAATTACCATACTCATTACTCTTATTATTATCAATCTAACTCATATTATTAGCCATATTATACTTATATGATCGATATAGCGACAATTACTCTACTTATTACACTCACTGTTATCAATCTAACTCATATTATTAGCCATTTTATGCTTATATGATCGGTATAACGACAATTACTATGCTTATTACACTCACTATTAACAATCTAACTCATATTATTAACCATATTATGCTTATATGATCGATAGGACGACAATTACTATACTCATTACTCTTATTATTATCAATCTAACTCATATTATTAGCCATATTATGGTTATATGACCGATAGAACGACAATTACTATGCTTATTACTCTTATTATTATCAATCTAACTCATATTATTAGGCATATTATGCTTATATGATCGATAGGACGACAATTACTATACTTACTACTCTTATTATTATCAATCTAACTCATATTATTAGCCATATTATTCTTATATGATCGATAGGACGACAATTACTATACCCATTCCTCTTATTATTATCAATCTAACTTATATTATTAGCCATATTGTGCTTATATGATCGATAGAACGACAATTACCACACTCATTACTCTTATTATTATCAATCTAACTCATATTATTAGCCATATTATGCTTATATGATCGATAGGACGACAATTACTATACTTATTACACTCACTGTTATCAATCTAACTCATATTATTAGCCATATTATGGTTATATGACCGATAGAACGACAATTACTATGCTTATTACTCTTATTATTATCAATCTAACTCATATTATTAGGCATATTATGCTTATATGATCGATAGGACGACAATTACTATACTTACTACTCTTATTATTATCAATCTAACTCATATTATTAGCCATATTATTCTTATATGCTCGATAGGACGACAATTACTATACTCATTCCTCTTATTATTATCAATCTAACTCATATTATTAGCCATATTGTGCTTATATGATCGATAGAACGACTATTACTATACTTATTACTCTCATTATTATCAATCTAACTTCAATTATTAGCCATATTGTGCTTATATGATCGATAGAACGACAATTACTATACTTATTACACTTATTCTTATCAATCTAACTCATATTATTAGCCATATTATGCTTATATGATCGATAGAACGACAATTACTATACTTATTACAGTTGTTCTTATCAATCTAACTCATATTATTAGCCATATTATGCTTATATGATCGATAGAACGACAATTACTATACTCATTTCTCTTATTATTATTAATCTAACTCATATTATTAGCCATATTATGCTTATATGATCGATATAACGACAATTAATATACTTATTACTCTTATTATTATCAATCTAACTCATATTATTAGCCAGTTTATGCTTATATGATCGGTATAACGACAATTACTATGCTTATTACACTCACTATTAACAATCTAACTCATATTATTAACCATATTATGCTTATATGATCGATAGGACGACAATTACTATACTCATTACTCTTATTATTATCAATCTAACTCATATTATTAGCCATATTATGGGTATATGACCGATAGAACGACAATTACTATGCTTATTACTCTTATTATTATCAATCTAACTCATATTATTAGGCATATTATGCTTATATGATCGATAGGACGACAATTACTATACTTACTACTCTTATTATTATCAATCTAACTCATATTATTAGCCATATTATTCTTATATGATCGATAGGACGACAATTACTATACTCATTCCTCTTATTATTATCAATCTAACTCATATTAGTAGCCATATTGTGCTTATATGATCGATAGAACGGCTATTACTATACTTATTACTCTCATTATTATCAATCTAACTCATATTATTAGCCATATTGTGCTTATATGATCGATAGAACGACAATTACTATACTTATTACTCTCATTATTATCAATCTAACTTCAATTATTAGCCATATTGTGCTTATATGATCGATAGAACGACAATTACTATACTTATTACACTTATTCTTATCAATCTAACTCATATTATTAACCATATTATGCTTATATGATCGATAGAACGACAATTACTATACTCATTTCTCTTATTATTATTAATCTAACTCATATTATTAGCCATATTATGCTTATATGATCGATATAACGACAATTAATATACTTATTACTCTTATTATTATCAATCTAACTCATATTATTAGCCATTTTATGCTTATATGATCGGTATAACGACAATTACTATGCTTATTACACTCACTATTAACAATCTAACTCATATTATTAACCATATTATGCTTATATGATCGATAGGACGACAATTACTATACTCATTACTCTTATTATTATCAATCTAACTCATATTATTAGCCATATTATGCTTATATAATCGATAGGACGACAATTACCATACTCATTACTCTTATTATTATCAATCTAACTCATATTATTAGCCATATTATACTTATATGATCGATATAGCGACAATTACTCTACTTATTACACTCACTGTTATCAATCTAACTCATATTATTAGCCATATTATGGTTATATGACCGATAGAACGACAATTACTATACTCATTGCTCTTATTATTATCAATCTAACTCATATTATTAGCCATATTATGCTTATATGATCGATAGAACGACAATTACTATACTTATTACTCTCATTATTATCAATCTAACTTCAATTATTAGCCATATTGTGCTTATATGATCGATAGAACGACAATTACTATACTTATTACACTTATTCTTATCAATCTAACTCATATTATTAGCCATATTATGCTTATATGATCGATAGAACGACAATTACTATACTTATTACACTTGTTCTTATCAATCTAACTCATATTATTAGCCATATTATGCTTATATGATCGATAGAACGACAATTACTATACTCATTTCTCTTATTATTATTAATCTAACTCATATTATTAGCCATATTATGCTTATATGATCGATATAACGACAATTAATATACTTATTACTCTTATTATTATCAATCTAACTCATATTATTAGCCATTTTATGCTTATATGATCGGTATAACGACAATTACTATGCTTATTACACTCACTATTAACAATCTAACTCATATTATTAACCATATTATGCTTATATGATCGATAGGACGACAATTACTATACTCATTACTCTTATTATTATCAATCTAACTCATATTTTTAGCCATATTATGCTTATATAATCGATAGGACGACAATTACCATACTCATTACTCTTATTATTATCAATCTAACTCATATTATTAGCCATATTATGCTTATATGATCGATAGAACGACAATTACTATACTCATTTCTCTTATTATTATTAATCTAACTCATATTATTAGCCATATTATGCTTATATGATCGATATAACGACAATTAATATACTTATTACTCTTATTATTATCAATCTAACTCATATTATTAGCCATTTTATGCTTATATGATCGGTATAACGACAATTACTATGCTCATTACACTCACTATTAACAATCTAACTCATATTATTAACCATATTATGCTTATATGATCGATAGGACGACAATTACTATACTCATTACTCTTATTATTATCAATCTAACTCATATTTTTAGCCATATTATGCTTATATAATCGATAGGACGACAATTACCATACTCATTACTCTTATTATTATCAATCTAACTCATATTATTAGCCATATTATACTTATATGATCGATATAGCGACAATTACTCTACTTATTACACTCACTGTTATCAATCTAACTCATATTATTAGCCATATTATGGTTATATGACCGATAGAACGACAATTACTATACTTATTACACTCACTATTATCAATCTAACTCATATTATTAGCCATATTATGCTTATATGATCGATATTACGACAATTACTATACTCATTTCTCTTATTATTATTAATCTAACTCATATTATTAGCCATATTATGCTTATATGATCGATATAACGACAATTAATATACTTATTACTGTTATTATTATCAATCTAACTCATATTATTAGCCATTTTATGCTTATATGATCGGTATAACGACAATTACTATGCTTATTACACTCACTATTAACAATCTAACTCATATTATTAACCATATTATGCTTATATGATCGATAGGACGACAATTACTATACTCATTACTCTTATTATTATCAATCTAACTCATATTATTAGCCATATTATGGTTATATGACCGATAGAACGACAATTACTATGCTTATTACTCTTATTATTATCAATCTAACTCATATTATTAGGCATATTATGCTTATATGATCGATAGGACGACAATTACTATACTTACTACTCTTATTATTATCAATCTAACTCATATTATTAGCCATATTATTCTTATATGATCGATAGGACGACAATTACTATACCCATTCCTCTTATTATTATCAATCTAACTTATATTATTAGCCATATTGTGCTTATATGATCGATAGAACGACAATTACCACACTCATTACTCTTATTATTATCAATCTAACTCATATTATTAGCCATATTATGCTTATATGATCGATAGGACGACAATTACTATACTTATTACACTCACTGTTATCAATCTAACTCATATTATTAGCCATATTATGGTTATATGACCGATAGAACGACAATTACTATGCTTATTACTCTTATTATTATCAATCTAACTCATATTATTAGGCATATTATGCTTATATGATCGATAGGACGACAATTACTATACTTACTACTCTTATTATTATCAATCTAACTTCAATTATTAGCCATATTGTGCTTATATGATCGATAGAACGACAATTACTATACTTATTACACTTATTCTTATCAATCTAACTCATATTATTAGCCATATTATGCTTATATGATCGATAGAACGACAATTACTATACTTATTACACTTGTTCTTATCAATCTAACTCATATTATTAGCCATATTATGCTTATATGATCGATAGAACGACAATTACTATACTCATTTCTCTTATTATTATTAATCTAACTCATATTATTAGCCATATTATGCTTATATGATCGATATAACGACAATTAATATACTTATTACTCTTATTATTATCAATCTAACTCATATTATTAGCCAGTTTATGCTTATATGATCGGTATAACGACAATTACTATGCTTATTACACTCACTATTAACAATCTAACTCATATTATTAACCATATTATGCTTATATGATCGATAGGACGACAATTACTATACTCATTACTCTTATTATTATCAATCTAACTCATATTATTAGCCATATTATGGTTATATGACCGATAGAACGACAATTACTATGCTTATTACTCTTATTATTATCAATCTAACTCATATTATTAGGCATATTATGCTTATATGATCGATAGGACGACAATTACTATACTTACTACTCTTATTATTATCAATCTAACTCATATTATTAGCCATATTATTCTTATATGATCGATAGGACGACAATTACTATACTCATTACTCTTATTATTATCAATCTAACTCATATTATTAGCCATATTATGCTTATATAATCGATAGGACGACAATTACCATACTCATTACTCTTATTATTATCAATCTAACTCATATTATTAGCCATATTATGCTTATATGATCGATAGGACGACAATTACTATACTTATTACACTCACTGTTATCAATCTAACTCATATTATTAGCCATATTATGGTTATATGACCGATAGAACGAGAATTACTATACTTACTACTCTTATTGTTATCAATCTAACCCATATTATTAGACATATTATGCTTATATGATCGATAGGACGACAATTACTATACTTATTACTCTTATTATTATCAATCAAACTCATATTATTACACATATTATGCTTATATGATCGATAGAACGACAATTACTATACTTATTACTCTTATTATTATCAATCTAACTCATATTATTAGCCATATTATGCTTATATGATCGATAGGACGACAATTACTATACTCATTACTCTTATTATTATCAATCTAACTCATATTATTAGCCATATTATGCTTATATGATCGATAGAACGACAATTACTATACTCATTACTCTTATTATTATCAATCTAAATCATATTATTAGCCATATTATGATTATATGATCGATAGGACGACAATTACTATACTCATTACTCTTATTATTATCAATCTAACTCATATTATTAGCCATATTATGGTTATATGATCGATAGGACGACAATTACTATACTCATTTCTCTTATTATTATTAATCTAACTCATATTATTAGCCATATTATGCTTATATGATCGATATAACGACAATTAATATACTTATTACTCTTATTATTATCAATCTAACTCATATTATTAGCCATTTTATGCTTATATGATCGGTATAACGACAATTACTATGCTTATTACACTCACTATTAACAATCTAACTCATATTATTAACCATATTATGCTTATATGATCGATAGGACGACAATTACTATACTCATTACTCTTATTATTATCAATCTAACTCATATTATTAGCCATATTATGCTTATATGATAGATAGAACGACAATTACTATACTCATTTCTCTTATTATTATTAACCTAACTCATATTATTAGCCATATTATGCTTATATGATCGATATAACGACAATTAATATACTTATTACTCTTATTATTATCAATCTAACTCATATTATTAGCCATTTTATGCTTATATGATCGGTATAACGACAATTACTATGCTTATTACACTCACTATTAACAATCTAACTCATATTATTAACCATATTATGCTTATATGATCGATAGGACGACAATTACTATACTCATTACTCTTATTATTATCAATCTAACTCATATTATTAGCCATATTATGCTTATATAATCGATAGGACGACAATTACCGTACTCATTACTCTTATTATTATCAATCTAACTCATATTATTAGCCATATTATACTTATATGATCGATATAGCGACAATTACTCTACTTATTACACTCACTGTTATCAATCTAACTCATATTATTAGCCATATTATGGTTATATGACCGATAGAACGACAATTACTATACTCATTGCTCTTATTATTATCAATCTAACTCATATTATTAGCCATATTATGCTTATATGATCGATAGAACGACAATTACTATACTTATTACTCTCATTATTATCAATCTAACTCATATTATTAGCCATATTATGCTTATATGATCGATAGGACGACAATTACTATACTCATTACTCTTATTATTATCAATCTAACTCATATTATTAGCCATATTATGCTTATATAATCGATAGGACGACAATTACCATACTCATTACTCTTATTATTATCAATCTAACTCATATTATTAGCCATATTATGCTTATATGATCGATAGGACGACAATTACTATACTTATTACACTCACT
This sequence comes from Megachile rotundata, assembly GCF_050947335.1. Classification (NCBI taxonomy): domain Eukaryota; kingdom Metazoa; phylum Arthropoda; class Insecta; order Hymenoptera; family Megachilidae; genus Megachile; species Megachile rotundata. Next base: position 23,615 of record NW_027474536.1, read on the forward strand.
GTTATCAATCTAACTCATATTATTAGCCATATTATGGTTATATGACCGATAGAACGACAATTACTATACTTATTACACTCACTATTATCAATCTAACTCATATTATTAGCCATATTATGCTTATATGATCGATATTACGACAATTACTATACTCATTTCTCTTATTATTATTAATCTAACTCATATTATTAGCCATATTATGCTTATATGATCGATATAACGACAATTAATATACTTATTACTGTTATTATTATCAATCTAACTCATATTATTAGCCATTTTATGCTTATATGATCGGTATAACGACAATTACTATGCTTATTACACTCACTATTAACAATCTAACTCATATTATTAACCATATTATGCTTATATGATCGATAGGACGACAATTACTATACTCATTACTCTTATTATTATCAATCTAACTCATATTATTAGCCATATTATGGTTATATGACCGATAGAACGACAATTACTATGCTTATTACTCTTATTATTATCAATCTAACTCATATTATTAGGCATATTATGCTTATATGATCGATAGGACGACAATTACTATACTTACTACTCTTATTATTATCAATCTAACTCATATTATTAGCCATATTGTGCTTATATGATCGATAGAACGACTATTACTATACTTATTACTCTCATTATTATCAATCTAACTTCAATTATTAGCCATATTGTGCTTATATGATCGATAGAACGACAATTACTATACTTATTACACTTATTCTTATCAATCTAACTCATATTATTAGCCATATTATGCTTATATGATCGATAGAACGACAATTACTATACTTATTACACTTGTTCTTATCAATCTAACTCATATTATTAGCCATATTATGCTTATATGATCGATAGAACGACAATTACTATACTCATTTCTCTTATTATTATTAATCTAACTCATATTATTAGCCATATTATGCTTATATGATCGATATAACGACAATTAATATACTTATTACTCTTATTATTATCAATCTAACTCATATTATTAGCCAGTTTATGCTTATATGATCGGTATAACGACAATTACTATGCTTATTACACTCACTATTAACAATCTAACTCATATTATTAACCATATTATGCTTATATGATCGATAGGACGACAATTACTATACTCATTACTCTTATTATTATCAATCTAACTCATACTATTAGCCATATTATGGTTATATGACCGATAGAACGACAATTACTATGCTTATTACTCTTATTATTATCAATCTAACTCATATTATTAGGCATATTATGCTTATATGATCGATAGGACGACAATTACTATACTTACTACTCTTATTATTATCAATCTAACTCATATTATTAGCCATATTATTCTTATATGATCGATAGGACGACAATTACTATACTCATTCCTCTTATTATTATCAATCTAACTCATATTAGTAGCCATATTGTGCTTATATGATCGATAGAACGACTATTACTATACTTATTACTCTCATTATTATCAATCTAACTCATATTATTAGCCATATTGTGCTTATATGATCGATAGAACGACAATTACTATACTTATTACTCTCATTATTATCAATCTAACTTCAATTATTAGCCATATTGTGCTTATATGATCGATAGAACGACAATTACTATACTTATTACACTTATTCTTATCAATCTAACTCATATTATTAGCCATATTATGCTTATATGATCGATAGAACGACAATTACTATACTCATTTCTCTTATTATTATTAATCTAACTCATATTATTAGCCATATTATGCTTATATGATCGATATAACGACAATTAATATACTTATTACTCTTATTATTATCAATCTAACTCATATTATTAGCCATTTTATGCTTATATGATCGGTATAACGACAATTACTATGCTTATTACACTCACTATTAACAATCTAACTCATATTATTAACCATATTATGCTTATATGGTCGATAGGACGACAATTACTATACTCATTACTCTTATTATTATCAATCTAACTCATATTATTAGCCATATTATGCTTATATAATCGATAGGACGACAATTACCATACTCATTACTCTTATTATTATCAATCTAACTCATATTATTAGCCATATTATACTTATATGATCGATATAGCGACAATTACTCTACTTATTACACTCACTGTTATCAATCTAACTCATATTATTAGCCATATTATGGTTATATGACCGATAGAACGACAATTACTATACTCATTGCTCTTATTATTATCAATCTAACTCATATTATTAGCCATATTATGCTTATATGATCGATAGAACGACAATTACTATACTTATTACTCTCATTATTATCAATCTAACTTCAATTATTAGCCATATTGTGCTTATATGATCGATAGAACGACAATTACTATACTTATTACACTTATTCTTATCAATCTAACTCATATTATTAGCCATATTATGCTTATATGATCGATAGAACGACAATTACTATACTTATTACACTTGTTCTTATCAATCTAACTCATATTATTAGCCATATTATGCTTATATGATCGATAGAACAACAATTACTATACTCATTTCTCTTATTATTATTAATCTAACTCATATTATTAGCCATATTATGCTTATATGATCGATATAACGACAATTAATATACTTATTACTCTTATTATTATCAATCTAACTCATATTATTAGCCATTTTATGCTTATATGATCGGTATAACGACAATTACTATGCTTATTACACTCACTATTAACAATCTAACTCATATTATTAACCATATTATGCTTATATGATCGATAGGACGACAATTACTATACTCACTACTCTTATTATTATCAATCTAACTCATATTTTTAGCCATATTATGCTTATATAATCGATAGGACGACAATTACCATACTCATTACTCTTATTATTATCAATCTAACTCATATTATTAGCCATATTATACTTATATGATCGATAGAACGACAATTACTATACTCATTTCTCTTATTATTATTAATCTAACTCATATTATTAGCCATATTATGCTTATATGATCGATATAACGACAATTAATATACTTATTACTCTTATTATTATCAATCTAACTCATATTATTAGCCATTTTATGCTTATATGATCGGTATAACGACAATTACTATGCTTATTACACTCACTATTAACAATCTAACTCATATTATTAACCATATTATGCTTATATGATCGATAGGACGACAATTACTATACTCATTACTCTTATTATTATCAATCTAACTCATATTTTTAGCCATATTATGCTTATATAATCGATAGGACGACAATTACCATACTCATTACTCTTATTATTATCAATCTAACTCATATTATTAGCCATATTATACTTATATGATCGATATAGCGACAATTACTCTACTTATTACACTCACTGTTATCAATCTAACTCATATTATTAGCCATATTATGGTTATATGACCGATAGAACGACAATTACTATACTCATTGCTCTTATTATTATCAATCTAACTCATATTATTAGCCATATTATGCTTATATGATCGATAGAACGACAATTACTATACTTATTACTCTCATTATTATCAATCTAACTCATATTATTAGCCATATTATGCCTATATGATCGATAGGACGACAATTACTATACTCATTACTCTTATTATTATCAATCTAACTCATATTATTAGCCATATTATGCTTATATAATCGATAGGACGACAATTACCATACTCATTACTCTTATTATTATCAATCTAACTCATATTATTAGCCATATTATGCTTATATGATCGATAGGACGACAATTACTATACTTATTACACTCACTGTTATCAATCTAACTCATATTATTAGCCATATTATGGTTATATGACCGATAGAACGAGAATTACTATACTTACTACTCTTATTATTATCAATCTAACTCATATTATTAGCCATATTATTCTTATATGATCGATAGGACGACAATTACTATACTCATTACTCTTATTATTATCAATCTAACTCATATTATTAGCCATATTATGCTTATATGATCGATAGAACGACAATTACTATACTCATTACTCTCATTATTATCAATCTAACTCATATTATTAGCCATTTTATGCTTATATAATCGATAGGACGACAATTACTATACACATTACTCTTATTGTTATCAATCTAACTCATATTATTACACATATTATGCTTATATGATCGATAGAACGACAATTACTATACTTATTACTCTTATTGTTATCAATCTAACCCATATTATTAGACATATTATGCTTATATGATCGATAGGACGACAATTACTATACTTATTACTCTTATTATTATCAATCAAACTCATATTATTACACATATTATGCTTATATGATCGATAGAACGACAATTACTATACTTATTACTCTTATTATTATCAATCTAACTCATATTATTAGCCATATTATGCTTATATGATCGATAGGACGACAATTACTATACTCATTACTCTTATTATTATCAATCTAACTCATATTATTAGCCATATTATGCTTATATGATCGATAGAACGACAATTACTATACTCATTACTCTTATTATTATCAATCTAAATCATATTATTAGCCATATTATGATTATATGATCGATAGGACGACAATTACTATACTCATTACTCTTATTATTATCAATCTAACTCATATTATTAGCCATATTATGGTTATATGATCGATAGGACGACAATTACTATACTCATTTCTCTTATTATTATTAATCTAACTCATATTATTAGCCATATTATGCTTATATGATCGATATAACGACAATTAATATACTTATTACTCTTATTATTATCAATCTAACTCATATTATTAGCCATTTTATGCTTATATGATCGGTATAACGACAATTACTATGCTTATTACACTCACTATTAACAATCTAACTCATATTATTAACCATATTATGCTTATATGATCGATAGGACGACAATTACTATACTCATTACTCTTATTATTATCAATCTAACTCATATTATTAGCCATATTATGCTTATATGATAGATAGAACGACAATTACTATACTCATTTCTCTTATTATTATTAACCTAACTCATATTATTAGCCATATTATGCTTATATGATCGATATAACGACAATTAATATACTTATTACTCTTATTATTATCAATCTAACTCATATTATTAGCCATTTTATGCTTATATGATCGGTATAACGACAATTACTATGCTTATTACACTCACTATTAACAATCTAACTCATATTATTAACCATATTATGCTTATATGATCGATAGGACGACAATTACTATACTCATTACTCTTATTATTATCAATCTAACTCATATTATTAGCCATATTATGCTTATATAATCGATAGGACGACAATTACCGTACTCATTACTCTTATTATTATCAATCTAACTCATATTATTAGCCACATTATACTTATATGATCGATATAGCGACAATTACTCTACTTATTACACTCACTGTTATCAATCTAACTCATATTATTAGCCATATTATGGTTATATGACCGATAGAACGACAATTACTATACTCATTGCTCTTATTATTATCAATCTAACTCATATTATTAGCCATATTATGCTTATATGATCGATAGAACGACAATTACTATACTTATTACTCTCATTATTATCAATCTAACTCATATTATTAGCCATATTATGCTTATATGATCGATAGGACGACAATTACTATACTCATTACTCTTATTATTATCAATCTAACTCATATTATTAGCCATATTATGCTTATATAATCGATAGGACGACAATTACCATACTCATTACTCTTATTATTATCAATCTAACTCATATTATTAGCCATATTATGCTTATATGATCGATAGGACGACAATTACTATACTTATTACACTCACTGTTATCAATCTAACTCATATTATTAGCCATATTATGGTTATATGACCGATAGAACGACAATTACTATACTTATTACACTCACTATTATCAATCTAACTCATATTATTAGCCATATTATGCTTATATGATCGATATTACGACAATTACTATACTCATTTCTCTTATTATTATTAATCTAACTCATATTATTAGCCATATTATGCTTATATGATCGATATAACGACAATTAATATACTTATTACTGTTATTATTATCAATCTAACTCATATTATTAGCCATTTTATGCTTATATGATCGGTATAACGACAATTACTATGCTTATTACACTCACTATTAACAATCTAACTCATATTATTAACCATATTATGCTTATATGATCGATAGGACGACAATTACTATACTCATTACTCTTATTATTATCAATCTAACTCATATTATTAGCCATATTATGGTTATATGACCGATAGAACGACAATTACTATGCTTATTACTCTTATTATTATCAATCTAACTCATATTATTAGGCATATTATGCTTATATGATCGATAGGACGACAATTACTATACTTACTACTCTTATTATTATCAATCTAACTCATATTATTAGCCATATTATTCTTATATGCTCGATAGGACGACAATTACTATACTCATTCCTCTTATTATTATCAATCTAACTCATATTATTAGCCATATTGTGCTTATATGATCGATAGAACGACTATTACTATACTTATTACTCTCATTATTATCAATCTAACTTCAATTATTAGCCATATTGTGCTTATATGATCGATAGAACGACAATTACTATACTTATTACACTTATTCTTATCAATCTAACTCATATTATTAGCCATATTATGCTTATATGATCGATAGAACGACAATTACTATACTTATTACACTTGTTCTTATCAATCTAACTCATATTATTAGCCATATTATGCTTATATGATCGATAGAACGACAATTACTATACTCATTTCTCTTATTATTATTAATCTAACTCATATTATTAGCCATATTATGCTTATATGATCGATATAACGACAATTAATATACTTATTACTCTTATTATTATCAATCTAACTCATATTATTAGCCAGTTTATGCTTATATGATCGGTATAACGACAATTACTATGCTTATTACACTCACTATTAACAATCTAACTCATATTATTAACCATATTATGCTTATATGATCGATAGGACGACAATTACTATACTCATTACTCTTATTATTATCAATCTAACTCATATTTTTAGCCATATTATGCTTATATAATCGATAGGACGACAATTACCATACTCATTACTCTTATTATTATCAATCTAACTCATATTATTAGCCATATTATACTTATATGATCGATATAGCGACAATTACTCTACTTATTACACTCACTGTTATCAATCTAACTCATATTATTAGCCATTTTATGCTTATATGATCGGTATAACGACAATTACTATGCTTATTACACTCACTATTAACAATCTAACTCATATTATTAACCATATTATGCTTATATGATCGATAGGACGACAATTACTATACTCATTACTCTTATTATTATCAATCTAACTCATATTATTAGCCATATTATGGTTATATGACCGATAGAACGACAATTACTATGCTTATTACTCTTATTATTATCAATCTAACTCATATTATTAGGCATATTATGCTTATATGATCGATAGGACGACAATTACTATACTTACTACTCTTATTATTATCAATCTAACTCATATTATTAGCCATATTATTCTTATATGATCGATAGGACGACAATTACTATACCCATTCCTCTTATTATTATCAATCTAACTTATATTATTAGCCATATTGTGCTTATATGATCGATAGAACGACAATTACCACACTCATTACTCTTATTATTATCAATCTAACTCATATTATTAGCCATATTATGCTTATATGATCGATAGGACGACAATTACTATACTTATTACACTCACTGTTATCAATCTAACTCATATTATTAGCCATATTATGGTTATATGACCGATAGAACGACAATTACTATGCTTATTACTCTTATTATTATCAATCTAACTCATATTATTAGGCATATTATGCTTATATGATCGATAGGACGACAATTACTATACTTACTACTCTTATTATTATCAATCTAACTCATATTATTAGCCATATTATTCTTATATGCTCGATAGGACGACAATTACTATACTCATTCCTCTTATTATTATCAATCTAACTCATATTATTAGCCATATTGTGCTTATATGATCGATAGAACGACTATTACTATACTTATTACTCTCATTATTATCAATCTAACTTCAATTATTAGCCATATTGTGCTTATATGATCGATAGAACGACAATTACTATACTTATTACACTTATTCTTATCAATCTAACTCATATTATTAGCCATATTATGCTTATATGATCGATAGAACGACAATTACTATACTTATTACAGTTGTTCTTATCAATCTAACTCATATTATTAGCCATATTATGCTTATATGATCGATAGAACGACAATTACTATACTCATTTCTCTTATTATTATTAATCTAACTCATATTATTAGCCATATTATGCTTATATGATCGATATAACGACAATTAATATACTTATTACTCTTATTATTATCAATCTAACTCATATTATTAGCCAGTTTATGCTTATATGATCGGTATAACGACAATTACTATGCTTATTACACTCACTATTAACAATCTAACTCATATTATTAACCATATTATGCTTATATGATCGATAGGACGACAATTACTATACTCATTACTCTTATTATTATCAATCTAACTCATATTATTAGCCATATTATGGGTATATGACCGATAGAACGACAATTACTATGCTTATTACTCTTATTATTATCAATCTAACTCATATTATTAGGCATATTATGCTTATATGATCGATAGGACGACAATTACTATACTTACTACTCTTATTATTATCAATCTAACTCATATTATTAGCCATATTATTCTTATATGATCGATAGGACGACAATTACTATACTCATTCCTCTTATTATTATCAATCTAACTCATATTAGTAGCCATATTGTGCTTATATGATCGATAGAACGGCTATTACTATACTTATTACTCTCATTATTATCAATCTAACTCATATTATTAGCCATATTGTGCTTATATGATCGATAGAACGACAATTACTATACTTATTACTCTCATTATTATCAATCTAACTTCAATTATTAGCCATATTGTGCTTATATGATCGATAGAACGACAATTACTATACTTATTACACTTATTCTTATCAATCTAACTCATATTATTAACCATATTATGCTTATATGATCGATAGAACGACAATTACTATACTCATTTCTCTTATTATTATTAATCTAACTCATATTATTAGCCATATTATGCTTATATGATCGATATAACGACAATTAATATACTTATTACTCTTATTATTATCAATCTAACTCATATTATTAGCCATTTTATGCTTATATGATCGGTATAACGACAATTACTATGCTTATTACACTCACTATTAACAATCTAACTCATATTATTAACCATATTATGCTTATATGATCGATAGGACGACAATTACTATACTCATTACTCTTATTATTATCAATCTAACTCATATTATTAGCCATATTATGCTTATATAATCGATAGGACGACAATTACCATACTCATTACTCTTATTATTATCAATCTAACTCATATTATTAGCCATATTATACTTATATGATCGATATAGCGACAATTACTCTACTTATTACACTCACTGTTATCAATCTAACTCATATTATTAGCCATATTATGGTTATATGACCGATAGAACGACAATTACTATACTCATTGCTCTTATTATTATCAATCTAACTCATATTATTAGCCATATTATGCTTATATGATCGATAGAACGACAATTACTATACTTATTACTCTCATTATTATCAATCTAACTTCAATTATTAGCCATATTGTGCTTATATGATCGATAGAACGACAATTACTATACTTATTACACTTATTCTTATCAATCTAACTCATATTATTAGCCATATTATGCTTATATGATCGATAGAACGACAATTACTATACTTATTACACTTGTTCTTATCAATCTAACTCATATTATTAGCCATATTATGCTTATATGATCGATAGAACGACAATTACTATACTCATTTCTCTTATTATTATTAATCTAACTCATATTATTAGCCATATTATGCTTATATGATCGATATAACGACAATTAATATACTTATTACTCTTATTATTATCAATCTAACTCATATTATTAGCCATTTTATGCTTATATGATCGGTATAACGACAATTACTATGCTTATTACACTCACTATTAACAATCTAACTCATATTATTAACCATATTATGCTTATATGATCGATAGGACGACAATTACTATACTCATTACTCTTATTATTATCAATCTAACTCATATTTTTAGCCATATTATGCTTATATAATCGATAGGACGACAATTACCATACTCATTACTCTTATTATTATCAATCTAACTCATATTATTAGCCATATTATGCTTATATGATCGATAGAACGACAATTACTATACTCATTTCTCTTATTATTATTAATCTAACTCATATTATTAGCCATATTATGCTTATATGATCGATATAACGACAATTAATATACTTATTACTCTTATTATTATCAATCTAACTCATATTATTAGCCATTTTATGCTTATATGATCGGTATAACGACAATTACTATGCTCATTACACTCACTATTAACAATCTAACTCATATTATTAACCATATTATGCTTATATGATCGATAGGACGACAATTACTATACTCATTACTCTTATTATTATCAATCTAACTCATATTTTTAGCCATATTATGCTTATATAATCGATAGGACGACAATTACCATACTCATTACTCTTATTATTATCAATCTAACTCATATTATTAGCCATATTATACTTATATGATCGATATAGCGACAATTACTCTACTTATTACACTCACTGTTATCAATCTAACTCATATTATTAGCCATATTATGGTTATATGACCGATAGAACGACAATTACTATACTTATTACACTCACTATTATCAATCTAACTCATATTATTAGCCATATTATGCTTATATGATCGATATTACGACAATTACTATACTCATTTCTCTTATTATTATTAATCTAACTCATATTATTAGCCATATTATGCTTATATGATCGATATAACGACAATTAATATACTTATTACTGTTATTATTATCAATCTAACTCATATTATTAGCCATTTTATGCTTATATGATCGGTATAACGACAATTACTATGCTTATTACACTCACTATTAACAATCTAACTCATATTATTAACCATATTATGCTTATATGATCGATAGGACGACAATTACTATACTCATTACTCTTATTATTATCAATCTAACTCATATTATTAGCCATATTATGGTTATATGACCGATAGAACGACAATTACTATGCTTATTACTCTTATTATTATCAATCTAACTCATATTATTAGGCATATTATGCTTATATGATCGATAGGACGACAATTACTATACTTACTACTCTTATTATTATCAATCTAACTCATATTATTAGCCATATTATTCTTATATGATCGATAGGACGACAATTACTATACCCATTCCTCTTATTATTATCAATCTAACTTATATTATTAGCCATATTGTGCTTATATGATCGATAGAACGACAATTACCACACTCATTACTCTTATTATTATCAATCTAACTCATATTATTAGCCATATTATGCTTATATGATCGATAGGACGACAATTACTATACTTATTACACTCACTGTTATCAATCTAACTCATATTATTAGCCATATTATGGTTATATGACCGATAGAACGACAATTACTATGCTTATTACTCTTATTATTATCAATCTAACTCATATTATTAGGCATATTATGCTTATATGATCGATAGGACGACAATTACTATACTTACTACTCTTATTATTATCAATCTAACTTCAATTATTAGCCATATTGTGCTTATATGATCGATAGAACGACAATTACTATACTTATTACACTTATTCTTATCAATCTAACTCATATTATTAGCCATATTATGCTTATATGATCGATAGAACGACAATTACTATACTTATTACACTTGTTCTTATCAATCTAACTCATATTATTAGCCATATTATGCTTATATGATCGATAGAACGACAATTACTATACTCATTTCTCTTATTATTATTAATCTAACTCATATTATTAGCCATATTATGCTTATATGATCGATATAACGACAATTAATATACTTATTACTCTTATTATTATCAATCTAACTCATATTATTAGCCAGTTTATGCTTATATGATCGGTATAACGACAATTACTATGCTTATTACACTCACTATTAACAATCTAACTCATATTATTAACCATATTATGCTTATATGATCGATAGGACGACAATTACTATACTCATTACTCTTATTATTATCAATCTAACTCATATTATTAGCCATATTATGGTTATATGACCGATAGAACGACAATTACTATGCTTATTACTCTTATTATTATCAATCTAACTCATATTATTAGGCATATTATGCTTATATGATCGATAGGACGACAATTACTATACTTACTACTCTTATTATTATCAATCTAACTCATATTATTAGCCATATTATTCTTATATGATCGATAGGACGACAATTACTATACTCATTACTCTTATTATTATCAATCTAACTCATATTATTAGCCATATTATGCTTATATAATCGATAGGACGACAATTACCATACTCATTACTCTTATTATTATCAATCTAACTCATATTATTAGCCATATTATGCTTATATGATCGATAGGACGACAATTACTATACTTATTACACTCACTGTTATCAATCTAACTCATATTATTAGCCATATTATGGTTATATGACCGATAGAACGAGAATTACTATACTTACTACTCTTATTGTTATCAATCTAACCCATATTATTAGACATATTATGCTTATATGATCGATAGGACGACAATTACTATACTTATTACTCTTATTATTATCAATCAAACTCATATTATTACACATATTATGCTTATATGATCGATAGAACGACAATTACTATACTTATTACTCTTATTATTATCAATCTAACTCATATTATTAGCCATATTATGCTTATATGATCGATAGGACGACAATTACTATACTCATTACTCTTATTATTATCAATCTAACTCATATTATTAGCCATATTATGCTTATATGATCGATAGAACGACAATTACTATACTCATTACTCTTATTATTATCAATCTAAATCATATTATTAGCCATATTATGATTATATGATCGATAGGACGACAATTACTATACTCATTACTCTTATTATTATCAATCTAACTCATATTATTAGCCATATTATGGTTATATGATCGATAGGACGACAATTACTATACTCATTTCTCTTATTATTATTAATCTAACTCATATTATTAGCCATATTATGCTTATATGATCGATATAACGACAATTAATATACTTATTACTCTTATTATTATCAATCTAACTCATATTATTAGCCATTTTATGCTTATATGATCGGTATAACGACAATTACTATGCTTATTACACTCACTATTAACAATCTAACTCATATTATTAACCATATTATGCTTATATGATCGATAGGACGACAATTACTATACTCATTACTCTTATTATTATCAATCTAACTCATATTATTAGCCATATTATGCTTATATGATAGATAGAACGACAATTACTATACTCATTTCTCTTATTATTATTAACCTAACTCATATTATTAGCCATATTATGCTTATATGATCGATATAACGACAATTAATATACTTATTACTCTTATTATTATCAATCTAACTCATATTATTAGCCATTTTATGCTTATATGATCGGTATAACGACAATTACTATGCTTATTACACTCACTATTAACAATCTAACTCATATTATTAACCATATTATGCTTATATGATCGATAGGACGACAATTACTATACTCATTACTCTTATTATTATCAATCTAACTCATATTATTAGCCATATTATGCTTATATAATCGATAGG
>NW_027474537.1:0-37615 GCF_050947335.1 Megachile rotundata
CCATATTATGCAGATATGATCGATAGAACGACAATTACTCTACTTATTACTCTTATTATTATCAATCTAACTCATATTATGAGCCATGTTATGCTTATATGATCGATAGGACGACATTTGCTATACTTATTACTCTTATTATTATCAATCTAACTCATATTATTAACCATATTATGCAGATATGATCGATAGAACGACAATTACTATACTTATTACTCTTATTATTATCAATCTAACTCATATTATTAGCCATGTTATGCTTATATGATCGATAGGACGACAATTACTATACTTATTACTCTTATTATTATCAATCTAACTCATATTATTAACCATATTATGCAGATATGATCGATAGAACGACAATTACTATACTTATTACTCTTATTATTATCAATCTAACTCATATTATTAACCATATTATGCTTATATGATCGATAGAACGACCATCACTTTACTTATTACACTCACTATTATCAATCTAACTCATATTATTAGCCATCCTTTGCTTATATGATCGATAGGACGACATTTGCTATACTTATTACTCTTATTATTATCAATCTAACTCATATTATTAACTATATTATGCAGATATGATCGATAGAACGACAATTACTATACTTATTACTCTTATTATTATCAATCTAACTCATATTATTAGCCATGTTATGCTTATATGATCGATAGGACGACAATTACTATACTTATTGCTCTTATTATTATCAATCTAACTCATATTATTAGCCATATTATGCTTATATGATCGATAGAACGACAATTGCTATACTTACTGCTCTTATTATTATCAATCTAACTCATATTATTAACCATATTATGCAGATATGATCGATAGAACGACAATTACTATACTTATTACACTCACTGTTATCAATCTAACTAATATTATTAACAATATTATGCAAATATGATCGATAGAACGACAATTACTATACTTATTACTCTCTTTATTATCAATCTAACTCATATTATTAGCCATATTATGGTTATATGATCGATAGAACGACAATTACTATACTTATTACTCTTATTATTATCAATCTAACTCATATTATTAGCCATGTTATGCTTATATGATCGATAGGACGACATTTCCTATACTTATTACTCTTATCATTATCAATCTAACTCATATTATTAGCCATATTATGCATATATGATCGATAGAACGACAATTACTATACTCATTACTCTTACTATTATCAATCTAACTCATATTATTAACTATATTATGCAGATATGATCGATAGAACGACAATTGCTATACTTATTACTCTTATTATTATCAATCTAACTCATATTTTTAGCCATATTATGCTTATATGATCGATAGAACGACAATTACTATACTCATTACTCTTATTATTATCAATCTAACTTATATAATTAGCCATGTTATGCTTATATGATCGATAGGACGACATTTCCTATACTTATTACTCTTATCATTATCAATCTAACTCATATTATTAGCCATATTATGCATATATGATCGATAGAACGACAATTACTATACTCATTACTCTTACTATTATCAATCTAACTCATATTATTAACTATATTATGCAGATATGATCGATAGAACGACAATTGCTATACTTATTACTCTTATTATTATCAATCTAACTCATATTTTTAGCCATATTATGCTTATATGATCGATAGAACGACAATTACTATACTCATTACTCTTATTATTATCAATCTAACTTATATAATTAGCCATGTTATGCTTATATGATCGATAGGACGACAATTACTATACTTATTGCTCTTATTATTATCAATCTAACTCATATCATTAGCCATATTATGCTTATATGATCGATAGAACGACAATTGCTATACTTATTGCTCTTATTATTATCAATCTAACTCATATTATTAGCCATGTTATGCTTATATGATCGATAGGACGACATTTGCTATACTTATTACTCTTATTATTATCAATCTAATTCATATTATTAGCCATGTTATGCTTATATGATCGATAGGACGACAATTACTATTCTTGTTACTCTTATTATTATCAATCTAACTCATATTATTAGCCTTATTTTGCTTATATGATGGATAGAACGACAATTACTATACTCATTACTCTTATTATTATCAATCTAACTTATATAATTAGCCATGTTATGCTTATATGATCGATAGGACGACAATTACTATACTTATTACTCTTATTATTATCAATCTAACTCATATTATTAACCATATTATGCAGATATGATCGATAGAACGACAATTACTATACTTATTACACTCACTGTTATCAACCTAACTCATATTATTAACTATATTATGCAGATATGATCGATAGAACGACAATTGCTATACTTATTACTCTTATTATTATCAATCTAACTCATATTATTAGCCATATTATGGTTATATGATCGATAGAACGACAATTACTATACTTATTTCTCTTATTATTATCAATCTAACTCATATTATTAGCCATGTTATGCTTATATGATCGATAGGACGACAATTACTATATTTATTACTCTTATTATTATCAATCTAACTCATATTATTAAGCATATTATGCTTATATCATCGATAGAACGACAATTACTATACTTATTACACTCACTGTTATCAATCTAACTAATATTATTAACCATATTATGCAAATATGATCGATAGAACGACAATTACTATACTTATTACTCTTATTATTATCAATCTAACTCATATTATTAGCCATATTATGCATATATGATCGATAGAACGACAATTACTATACTCATTACTCTTACTATTATCAATCTAACTCATATTATTAACTATATTATGCAGATATGATCGATAGAACGACAATTGCTATACTTATTACTCTTATTATTATCAATCTAACTCATATTTTTAGCCATATTATGCTTATATGATCGATAGAACGACAATTACTATACTCATTACTCTTATTATTATCAATCTAACTTATATTATTAACCATATTATGCAGATATGATCGATAGAACGACAATTACTATACTTATTACTCTTATTATTATCAGTCTAACTCATATTATTAGCCATGTTATGCTTATATGATCGATAGGACGACAATTACTATACTTATTACTCTTATTATTATCAATCTAACTCATATTATTAACCATATTATGCAGATATGATCGATAGAACGACAATTACTCTACTTATTACTCTTATTATTATCAATCTAACTCATATTATTAACCATATTATGCTTATATGATCGATAGAACGACCATCACTTTACTTATTACACTCACTATTATCAATCTAACTCATATTATTAGCCATGTTTTGCTTATATGATCGATAGGACGACATTTGCTATACTTATTACTCTTATTATTATCAATCTAACTCATATTATTAACTATATTATGCAGATATGATCGATAGAACGACAATTACTATACTTATTACGCTTATTATTATCAATCTAACTCATATTATTAGCCATGTTATGCTTATATGATCGATAGGACGACAATTACTATACTTGTTACTCTTATTATTATCAATCTAACTCATATTATTAGCCTTATTTTGCTTATATGATGGATAGCACGACAATTACTATACTCATTACTCTTATTATTATCAATCTAACTTATATAATTAGCCATGTTATGCTTATATGATCGATAGGACGACAATTACTATACTTATTACTCTTATTATTATCAATCTAACTCATATTATTAACCATATTATGCAGATATGATCGATAGAACGACAATTACTATACTTATTACACTCACTGTTATCAACCTAACTCATATTATTAACTATATTATGCAGATATGATCGATAGAACGACAATTGCTATACTTATTACTCTTATTATTATCAATCTAACTCATATTATTAGCCATATTATGGTTATATGATCGATAGAACGACAATTACTATACTTATTACTCTTATTATTATCAATCTAACTCATATTATTAGCCATGTTATGCTTATATGATCGATAGGACGACAATTACTATATTTATTACTCTTATTATTATCAATCTAACTCATATTATTAAGCATATTATGCTTATATCATCGATAGAACGACAATTACTATACTTATTACACTCACTGTTATCAATCTAACTAATATTATTAACCATATTATGCAAATATGATCGATAGAACGACAATTACTATACTTATTACTCTTATTATTATCAATCTAACTCATATTATTAGCCATATTATGCATATATGATCGATAGAACGACAATTACTATACTCATTACTCTTACTATTATCAATCTAACTCATATTATTAACTATATTATGCAGATATGATCGATAGAACGACAATTGCTATACTTATTACTCTTATTATTATCAATCTAACTCATATTTTTAGCCATATTATGCTTATATGATCGATAGAACGACAATTACTATACTCATTACTCTTATTATTATCAATCTAACTTATATTATTAACCATATTATGCAGATATGATCGATAGAACGACAATTACTATACTTATTACTCTTATTATTATCAGTCTAACTCATATTATTAGCCATGTTATGCTTATATGATCGATAGGACGACAATTACTATACTTATTACTCTTATTATTATCAATCTAACTCATATTATTAACCATATTATGCAGATATGATCGATAGAACGACAATTACTCTACTTATTACTCTTATTATTATCAATCTAACTCATATTATTAACCATATTATGCAAATATGATCGATAGAACGACAATTACTATACTTATTACTCTTATTATTATCAATCTAACTCATATTATTAGCCATGTTATGCTTATATGATCGATAGGACGACAATTACTATATTTATTACTCTTATTATTATCAATCTAACTAATATTATTAACCATATTATGCAAATATGATCGATAGAACGACAATTACTATACTTATTACTCTTATTATTATCAATCTAACTCATATTATTAGCCATATTATGCATATATGATCGATAGAACGACAATTACTGTACTCATTACTCTTACTATTATCAATCTAACTCATATTATTAACTATATTATGCAGATATGATCGATAGAACGACAATTGCTATACATATTACTCTTATTATTATCAATCTAACTCATATTTTTAGCCATATTATGCTTATATGATCGATAGAACGACAATTACTATACTCATTACTCTTATTATTATCAATCTAACTTATATAATTAGCCAAGTTATGCTTATATGATCGATAGGACGACAATTACTATACTTATTGCTCTTATTATTATCAATCTAACTCATATTATTAGCCATATTATGCTTATATGATCGATAGAACGACAATTGCTATACTTATTGCTCTTATTATTATCAATCTAACTCATATTATGAGCCATGTTATGCTTATATGATCGATAGGACGACATTTGCTATACTTATTACTCTTATTATTATCAATCTAACTCATATTATTAACCATATTATGCAGATATGATCGATAGAACGACAATTACTATACTTATTACTCTTATTATTATCAATCTAACTCATATTATTAGCCATGTTATGCTTATATGATCGATAGGACGACAATTACTATACTTATTACTCTTATTATTATCAATCTAACTCATATTATTAACCATATTATGCAGATATGATCGATAGAACGACAATTACTATACTTATTACTCTTATTATTATCAATCTAACTCATATTATTAACCATATTATGCTTATATGATCGATAGAACGACCATCACTTTACTTATTACACTCACTATTATCAATCTAACTCATATTATTAGCCATCCTTTGCTTATATGATCGATAGGACGACATTTGCTATACTTATTACTCTTATTATTATCAATCTAACTCATATTATTAACTATATTATGCAGATATGATCGATAGAACGACAATTACTATACTTATTACTCTTATTATTATCAATCTAACTCATATTATTAGCCATGTTATGCTTATATGATCGATAGGACGACAATTACTATACTTGTTACTCTTATTATTATCAATCTAACTCATATTATTAGCCTTATTTTGCTTATATGATGGATAGAACGACAATTACTATACTCATTACTCTTATTATTATCAATCTAACTTATATAATTAGCCATGTTATGCTTATATGATCGATAGGACGACAATTACTATACTTATTGCTCTTATTATTATCAATCTAACTCATATTATTAACTATATTATGCAGATATGATCGATAGAACGACAATTGCTATACTTATTACTCTTATTATTATCAATCTAACTCATATTTTTAGCCATATTATGCTTATATGATCGATAGAACGACAATTACTATACTCATTACTCTTATTATTATCAATCTAACTTATATAATTAGCCATGTTATGCTTATATGATCGATAGGACGACAATTACTATACTTATTGCTCTTATTATTATCAATCTAACTCATATTATTAGCCATATTATGCTTATATGATCGATAGAACGACAATTGCTATACTTACTGCTCTTATTATTATCAATCTAACTCATATTATTAGCCATGTTATGCTTATATGATCGATAGGACGACATTTCCTATACTTATTACTCTTATTATTATCAATCTAACTCATATTATTAACCATATTATGCAGATATGATCGATAGAACGACAATTACTATACTTATTACTCTTATTATTATCAATCTAACTCATATTATTAGCCATGTTATGCTTATATGATCGATAGGACGACAATTACTATACTTATTACTCTTATTATTATCAATCTAACTCATATTATTAACCATATTATGCAGATATGATCGATAGAACGACAATTACTATACTTATTACACTCACTGTTATCAATCTAACTAATATTATTAACCATATTATGCAAATATGATCGATAGAACGACAATTACTATACTTATTACTCTCTTTATTATCAATCTAACTCATATTATTAGCCATATTATGGTTATATGATCGATAGAACGACAATTACTATACTTATTACTCTTATTATTATCAATCTAACTCATATTATTAGCCATGTTATGCTTATATGATCGATAGGACGACAATTACTATATTTATTACTCTTATTATTATCAATCTAACTCATATTATTAAGCATATTATGCTTATATCATCGATAGAACGACAATTACTATACTTATTACACTCACTGTTATCAATCTAACTAATATTATTAACCATATTATGCAAATATGATCGATAGAACGACAATTACTATACTTATTACTCTTATTATTATCAATCTAACTCATATTATTAGCCATATTATGCATATATGATCGATAGAACGACAATTACTGTACTCATTACTCTTACTATTATCAATCTAACTCATATTATTAACTATATTATGCAGATATGATCGATAGAACGACAATTGCTATACTTATTACTCTTATTATTATCAATCTAACTCATATTTTTAGCCATATTATGCTTATATGATCGATAGAACGACAATTACTATACTCATTACTCTTATTATTATCAATCTAACTTATATAATTAGCCAAGTTATGCTTATATGATCGATAGGACGACAATTACTATACTTATTGCTCTTATTATTATCAATCTAACTCATATTATTAGCCATATTATGCTTATATGATCGATAGAACGACAATTGCTATACTTATTGCTCTTATTATTATCAATCTAACTCATATTATGAGCCATGTTATGCTTATATGATCGATAGGACGACATTTGCTATACTTATTACTCTTATTATTATCAATCTAACTCATATTATTAACCATATTATGCAGATATGATCGATAGAACGACAATTACTATACTTATTACTCTTATTATTATCAATCTAACTCATATTATTAGCCATGTTATGCTTATATGATCGATAGGACGACAATTACTATACTTATTACTCTTATTATTATGAATCTAACTCATATTATTAGCCATATTATGCAGATATGATCGATAGAACGACAATTACTATACTTATTACTCTTATTATTATCAATCTAACTCATATTATTAACCATATTATGCTTATATGATCGATAGAACGACCATCACTTTACTTATTACACTCACTATTATCAATCTAACTCATATTATTAGCCATCCTTTGCTTATATGATCGATAGGACGACATTTGCTATACTTATTACTCTTATTATTATCAATCTAACTCATATTATTAACCATATTATGCAGATATGATCGATAGAACGACAATTACTATACTTATTACACTCACTGTTATCAATCTAACTAATATTATTAACCATATTATGCAAATATGATGGATAGAACGACAATTACTATACTTATTACTCTCTTTATTATCAATCTAACTCATATTATTAGCCATATTATGGTTATATGATCGATAGAACGACCATTACTATACTTATTACTCTTATTATTATCAATCTAAATCATATTATTAGCCATGTTATGCTTATATGATCGATAGGACGACAATTACTATATTTATTACTCTTATTATTATCAATCTAACTTATATAATTAGCCATGTTATGCTTATATGATCGATAGGACGACAATTACTATACTTATTGCTCTTATTATTATCAATCTAACTCATATTATTAGCCATATTATGCTTATATGATCGATAGAACGACAATTGCTATACTTATTGCTCTTATTATTATCAATCTAACTCATATTATTAGCCATGTTATGCTTATATGATCGATAGGACGACATTTGCTATACTTATTACTCTTATTATTATCAATCTAACTCATATTATTAACCATATTATGCAGATATGATCGATAGAACGACAATTACTATACTTATTACTCTTATTATTATCAATCTAACTCATATTATTAGCCATGTTATGCTTATATGATCGATAGGACGACAATTACTATACTTATTACTCTTATTATTATCAATCTAACTCATATTATTAACCATATTATGCAGATATGATCGATAGAACGACAATTACTATACTTATTACACTCACTGTTATCAATCTAACTAATATTATTAACCATATTATGCAAATATGATCGATAGAACGACAATTACTATACTTATTACTCTCTTTATTATCAATCTAACTCATATTATTAGCCATATTATGGTTATATGATCGATAGAACGACAATTACTATACTTATTACTCTTATTATTATCAATCTAACTTATATAATTAGCCATGTTATGCTTATATGATCGATAGGACGACAATTACTATACTTATTACTCTTATGATTATCAATCTAACTCATATTATTAACCATATTATGCAGATATGATCGATAGAACGACAATTACTATACTTATTACACTCACTGTTATCAATCTAACTAATATTATTAACCATATTATGCAAATATGATCGATAGAACGACAATTACTATACTTATTACTCTCTTTATTATCAATCTAACTCATATTATTAGCCATATTATGGTTATATGATCGATAGAACGACACTTACTATACTTATTACTCTTATTTTTATCAATCTAACTCATATTATTAGCCATGTTATGCTTATATGATCGATAGGACGACAATTACTATATTTATTACTCTTATTATTATCAATCTAACTTATATAATTAGCCATGTTATGCTTATATGATCGATAGGACGACAATTACTATACTTATTGCTCTAATTATTATCAATCTAACTCATATTATTAGCCATATTATGCTTATATGATCGATAGAACGACAATTGCTATACTTATTGCTCTTATTATTATCAATCTAACTCATATTATTAGCCATGTTATGCTTATATGATCGATAGGACGACATTTGCTATACTTATTACACTTATTATTATCAATCTAACTCATATTATTAACCATATTATGCAGATATGATCGATAGAACGACAATTACTATACTTATTACTCTTATTATTATCAATCTAACTCATATTATTAGCCATGTTATGCTTATATGATCGATAGGACGACAATTACTATACTTATTACTCTTATTATTATCAATCTAACTCATATTATGAACCATATTATGCTTATATGACCGATAGAACGACCATCACTTTACTTATTACACTCACTATTATCAATCTAACTCATATTATTAGCCATGTTTTGCTTATATGATCGATAGGACGACATTTGCTATACTTATTACTCTTATTATTATCAATCTAACTCATATTATTAACTATATTATGCAGATATGATCGATAGAACGACAATTACTATACATATTACTCTTATTATTATCAATCTAACTCATATTATTAGCCATGTTATGCTTATATGATCGATAGGACGACAATTACTATTCTTGTTACTCTTATTATTATCAATCTAACTCATATTATTAGCCTTATTTTGCTTATATGATGGATAGAACGACAATTACTATACTCATTACTCTTATTATTATCAATCTAACTTATATAATTAGCCATGTTATGCTTATATGATCGATAGGACGACAATTACTATACTTATTGCTCTTATTATTATCAATCTAACTCATATTATTAGCCATATTATGCTTATATGATCGATAGAACGACAATTGCTATACTTACTGCTCTTATTATTATCAATCTAACACATATTATTAGCCATGTTATGCTTATATGATCGATAGGACGACATTTCCTATACTTATTACTCTTATTATTATCAATCTAACTCATATTATTAACCATATTATGCAGATATGATCGATAGAACGACAATTACTATACTTATTACACTCACTGTTATCAATCTAACTAATATTATTAACAATATTATGCAAATATGATCGATAGAACGACAATTACTATACTTATTACTCTCTTTATTATCAATCTAACTCATATTATTAGCCATATTATGGTTATATGATCGATAGAACGACAATTACTATACTTATTACTCTTATTATTATCAATCTAACTCATATTATTAGCCATGTTATGCTTATATGATCGATAGGACGACAATTACTATATTTATTACTCTTATTATTATGAATCTAACTCATATTATTAGCCATATTATGCATATATGATCGATAGAACGACAATTACTATACTCATTACTCTTACTATTATCAATCTAACTCATATTATTAACTATATTATGCAGATATGATCGATAGAACGACAATTGCTATACTTATTACTCTTATTATTATCAATCTAACTCATATTATTAGCCATGTTATGCTTATATGATCGATAGGACGACATTTCCTATACTTATTACTCTTATCATTATCAATCTAACTCATATTTTTAGCCATATTATGCTTATATGATCGATAGAACGACAATTACTATACTCATTACTCTTATTATTATCAATCTAACTTATATTATTAACCATATTATGCAGATATGATCGATAGAACGACAATTACTATACTTATTACTCTTATTATTATAAATCTAACTCATATTATTAGCCATGTTATGCTTATATGATCGATAGGACGACAATTACTATATTTATTACTCTTATTATTATCAATCTAACTAATATTATTAACCATATTATGCAAATATGATCGATAGAACGACAATTACTATACTTATTACTCTTATTATTATCAATCTAACTCATATTATTAGCCATATTATGCATATATGATCGATAGAACGACAATTACTGTACTCATTACTCTTACTATTATCAATCTAACTCATATTATTAACTATATTATGCAGATATGATCGATAGAACGACAATTGCTATACATATTACTCTTATTATTATCAATCTAACTCATATTTTTAGCCATATTATGCTTATATGATCGATAGAACGACAATTACTATACTCATTACTCTTATTATTATCAATCTAACTTATATAATTAGCCAAGTTATGCTTATATGATCGATAGGACGACAATTACTATACTTATTGCTCTTATTATTATCAATCTAACTCATATTATTAGCCATATTATGCTTATATGATCGATAGAACGACAATTGCTATACCTATTGCTCTTATTATTATCAATCTAACTCATATTATGAGCCATGTTATGCTTATATGATCGATAGGACGACATTTGCTATACTTATTACTCTTATTATTATCAATCTAACTCATATTATTAACCATATTATGCAGATATGATCGATAGAACGACAATTACTATACTTATTACTCTTATTATTATCAATCTAACTCATATTATTAGCCATGTTATGCTTATATGATCGATAGGACGACAATTACTATACTTATTACTCTTATTATTATCAATCTAACTCATATTATTAACCATATTATGCAGATATGATCGATAGAACGACAATTACTATACTTATTACTCTTATTATTATCAATCTAACTCATATTATTAACCATATTATGCTTATATGATCGATAGAACGACCATCACTTTACTTATTACACTCACTATTATCAATCTAACTCATATTATTAGCCATCCTTTGCTTATATGATCGATAGGACGACATTTGCTATACTTATTACTCTTATTATTATCAACCTAACTCATATTATTAACTATATTATGCAGATATGATCGATAGAACGACAATTACTATACTTATTACTCTTATTATTATCAATCTAACTCATATTTTTAGCCATATTATGCTTATATGATCGATAGAACGACAATTACTATACTCATTACTCTTATTATTATCAATCTAACTTATATAATTAGCCATGTTATGCTTATATGATCGATAGGACGACAATTACTATACTTATTGCTCTTATTATTATCAATCTAACTCATATTATTAGCCATATTATGCTTATATGATCGATAGAACGACAATTGCTATACTTACTGCTCTTATTATTATCAATCTAACTCATATTATTAGCCATGTTATGCTTATATGATCGATAGGACGACATTTCCTATACTTATTACTCTTATTATTATCAATCTAACTCATATTATTAACCATATTATGCAGATATGATCGATAGAACGACAATTACTATACTTATTACTCTTATTATTATCAATCTAACTCATATTATTAGCCATGTTATGCTTATATGATCGATAGGACGACAATTACTATACTTGTTACTCTTATTATTATCAATCTAACTCATATTATTAGCCTTATTTTGCTTATATGATGGATAGCACGACAATTACTATACTCATTACTCTTATTATTATCAATCTAACTTATATAATTAGCCATGTTATGCTTATATGATCGGTAGGACGACAATTACTATACTTATTACTCTTATTATTATCAATCTAACTCATATTATTAACCATATTATGCAGATATGATCGATAGAACGACAATTACTATACTTATTACACTCACTGTTATCAATCTAACTAATATTATTAACCATATTATGCAAATATGATCGATAGAACGACAATTACTATACTTATTACTCTCTTTATTATCAATCTAACTCATATTATTAGCCATATTATGGTTATATGATCGATAGAACGACAATTACTATACTTATTACTCTTATTATTATCAATCTAACTCATATTATTAGCCATGTTATGCTTATATGATCGATAGGACGACAATTACTATATTTATTACTCTTATTATTATCAATCTAACTCATATTATTAAGCATATTATGCTTATATCATCGATAGAACGACAATTACTATACTTATTACACTCACTGTTATCAATCTAACTAATATTATTAACCATATTATGCAAATATGATCGATAGAACGACAATTACTATACTTATTACTCTTATTATTATCAATCTAACTCATATTATTAGCCATATTATGCATATATGATCGATAGAACGACAATTACTGTACTCATTACTCTTACTATTATCAATCTAACTCATATTATTAACTATATTATGCAGATATGATCGATAGAACGACAATTGCTATACTTATTACTCTTATTATTATCAATCTAACTCATATTTTTAGCCATATTATGCTTATATGATCGATAGAACGACAATTACTATACTCATTACTCTTATTATTATCAATCTAACTTATATAATTAGCCAAGTTATGCTTATATGATCGATAGGACGACAATTACTATACTTATTGCTCTTATTATTATCAATCTAACTCATATTATTAGCCATATTATGCTTATATGATCGATAGAACGACAATTGCTATACTTATTGCTCTTATTATTATCAATCTAACTCATATTATGAGCCATGTTATGCTTATATGATCGATAGGACGACATTTGCTATACTTATTACTCTTATTATTATCAATCTAACTCATATTATTAACCATATTATGCAGATATGATCGATAGAACGACAATTACTATACTTATTACTCTTATTATTATCAATCTAACTCATATTATTAGCCATGTTATGCTTATATGATCGATAGGACGACAATTACTATACTTATTACTCTTATTATTATCAATCTAACTCATATTATTAACCATATTATGCAGATATGATCGATAGAACGACAATTACTATACTTATTACTCTTATTATTATCAATCTAACTCATATTATTAACCATATTATGCTTATATGATCGATAGAACGACCATCACTTTACTTATTACACTCACTATTATCAATCTAACTCATATTATTAGCCATCTTTTGCTTATATGATCGATACGACGACATTTGCTATACTTATTACTCTTATTATTATCAATCTAACTCATATTATTAGCCATGTTATGCTTATATGATCGATAGGACGACAATTACTATACTTATTACTCTTATTATTATCAATCTAACTCATATTATTAACCATATTATGCAGATATGATCGATAGAACGACAATTACTATACTTATTACTCTTATTATTATCAATCTAACTCATATTATTAACCATATTATGCTTATATGATCGATAGAACGACCATCACTTTACTTATTACACTCACTATTATCAATCTAACTCATATTATTAGCCATGTTTTGCTTATATGATCGATAGGACGACATTTGCTGTACTTATTACTCTTATTATTATCAATCTAACTCATATTATTAACTATATTATGCAGATATGATCGATAGAACGACAATTACTATACTTATTACTCTTATTATTATCAATCTAACTTATATAATTAGCCATGTTATGCTTATATGATCGATAGGACGACAATTTCTATACTTATTACTCTTATTATTATCAATCTAACTCATATTATTAACCATATTATGCAGATATGATCGATAGAACGACAATTGCTATACTTATTACTCTTATTATTATCAATCTAACTCATATTTTTAGCCATATTATGCTTATATGATCGATAGAACGACAATTACTATACTCATTACTCTTATTATTATCAATCTAACTTATATAATTAGCCAAGTTATGCTTATATGATCGATAGGACGACAATTACTATACTTATTGCTCTTATTATTATCAATCTAACTCATATTATTAGCCATATTATGCTTATATGATCGATAGAACGACAATTGCTATACTTATTGCTCTTATTATTATCAATCTAACTCATATTATTAGCCTTATTTTACTTATATGATGGATAGAACGACAATTACTATACTCATTACTCTTATTATTATCAATCTAACTTATATAATTAGCCATGTTATGCTTATATGATCGATAGGACGACAATTACTATACTTATTGCTCTTATTATTATCAATCTAACTCATATTATTAACTATATTATGCTTATATGATCGATAGAACGACAATTGCTATACTTATTGCTCTTATTATTATCAATCTAACTCATATTATGAGCCATGTTATGCTTATATGATCGATAGGACGACATTTGCTATACTTATTACTCTTATTATTATCAATCTAACTCATATTATTAACCATATTATGCTTATATGATCGATAGAACGACCATCACTTTACTTATTACACTCACTATTATCAATCTAACTCATATTATTAGCCATCCTTTGCTTATATGATCGATAGGACGACATTTGCTATACTTATTACTCTTATTATTATCGATCTAACTCATATTATTAACTATATTATGCAGATATGATCGATAGAACGACAATTACTATACTTATTACTCTTTTTATTATCAATCTAACTCATATTATTAGCCATGTTATGCTTATATGATCGATAGGACGACAATTACTATACTTGTTACTCTTATTATTATCAATCGAACTCATATTATTAGCCTTATTTTGCTTATATGATGGATAGAACGACAATTACTATACTCATTACTCTTATTATTATCAATCTAACTTATATAATTAGCCATGTTATGCTTATATGATCGATAGGACGACAATTACTATACTTATTGCTCTTATTATTATCAATCTAACTCATTTTATTAACTATATTATGCAGATATGATCGATAGAACGACAATCGCTATACTTATTACTCTTATTATTATCAATCTAACTCATATTTTTAGCCATGTTATGCTTATATGATCGATAGAACGACAATTGCTATACTTATTACTCTTATTATTATCAATCTAACTCATATTTTTAGCCATATTATGCTTATATGATCGATAGAACGACAATTACTATACTCATTACTCTTATTATTATCAATCTAACTTATATAATTAGCCATATTATGCAGATATGATCGATAGAACGACAATTGCTATACTTATTACTCTTATTATTATCAATCTAACTCATATTTTTAGCCATATTATGCTTATATGATCGATAGAACGACAATTACTATACTCATTACTCTTATTATTATCAATCTAACTTATATAATTAGCCAAGTTATGCTTATATGATCGATAGGACGACAATTACTATACTTATTGCTCTTATTATTATCAATCTAACTCATATTATTAGCCATATTATGCTTATATGATCGATAGAACGACAATTGCTATACTTATTGCTCTTATTATTATCAATCTAACTCATATTATTAGCCTTATTTTACTTATATGATGGATAGAACGACAATTACTATACTCATTACTCTTATTATTATCAATCTAACTTATATAATTAGCCATGTTATGCTTATATGATCGATAGGACGACAATTACTATACTTATTGCTCTTATTATTATCAATCTAACTCATATTATTAACCATATTATGCTTATATGATCGATAGAACGACAATTGCTATACTTATTGCTCTTATTATTATCAATCTAACTCATATTATGAGCCATGTTATGCTTATATGATCGATAGGACGACATTTGCTATACTTATTACTCTTATTATTATCAATCTAACTCATATTATTAACCATATTATGCTTATATGATCGATAGAACGACCATCACTTTACTTATTACACTCACTATTATCAATCTAACTCATATTATTAGCCATCCTTTGCTTATATGATCGATAGGACGACATTTGCTATACTTATTACTCTTATTATTATCGATCTAACTCATATTATTAACTATATTATGCAGATATGATCGATAGAACGACAATTACTATACTTATTACTCTTTTTATTATCAATCTAACTCATATTATTAGCCATGTTATGCTTATATGATCGATAGGACGACAATTACTATACTTGTTACTCTTATTATTATCAATCGAACTCATATTATTAGCCTTATTTTGCTTATATGATGGATAGAACGACAATTACTATACTCATTACTCTTATTATTATCAATCTAACTTATATAATTAGCCATGTTATGCTTATATGATCGATAGGACGACAATTACTATACTTATTGCTCTTATTATTATCAATCTAACTCATTTTATTAACTATATTATGCAGATATGATCGATAGAACGACAATCGCTATACTTATTACTCTTATTATTATCAATCTAACTCATATTTTTAGCCATGTTATGCTTATATGATCGATAGAACGACAATTGCTATACTTATTACTCTTATTATTATCAATCTAACTCATATTTTTAGCCATATTATGCTTATATGATCGATAGAACGACAGTTACTATACTCATTACTCTTATTATTATCAATCTAACTTATATAATTAGCCATGTTATGCTTATATGATCTATAGGACGACAACTACTATACTTATTACTCTTATTATTATCAATCTAACTCATATTATTAACCATATTATGCAGATATGATCGATAGAACGACAATTACTATACTTATTACTCTTATTATTATCAATCTAACTCATATTATTAACCATATTATGCTTATATGATCGATAGAACGACCATCACTTTACTTATTACACTCACTATTATCAATCTAACTCATATTATTAGCCATCTTTTGCTTATATGATCGATAGGACGACATTTGCTATACTTATTACTCTTATTATTATCAATCTAACTCATATTATTAGCCATGTTATGCTTATATGAATCGATAGGACGACAATTACTATACTTATTACTCTTATTATTATCAATCTAACTCATATTATTAACCATATTATGCAGATATGATCGATAGAACGACAATTACTATACTTATTACTCTTATTATTATCAATCTAACTCATATTATTAGCCTTATTTTACTTATATGATGGATAGAACGACAATTACTATACTCATTACTCTTATTATTATCAATCTAACTTATATAATAGCCATGTTATGCTTATATGATCGATAGGACGACAATTACTATACTTATTGCTCTTATTATTATCAATCTAACTCATATTATTAACCATATTATGCTTATATGATCGATAGAACGACAATTGCTATACTTATTGCTCTTATTATTATCAATCTAACTCATATTATGAGCCATGTTATGCTTATATGATCGATAGGACGACATTTGCTATACTTATTACTCTTATTATTATCAATCTAACTCATATTATTAACCATATTATGCTTATATGATCGATAGAACGACCATCACTTTACTTATTACACTCACTATTATCAATCTAACTCATATTATTAGCCATCCTTTGCTTATATGATCGATAGGACGACATTTGCTATACTTATTACTCATATTATTATCGATCTAACTCATATTATTAACTATATTTATGCAGATATGATCGATAGAACGACAATTACTATACTTATTACTCTTTTTATTATCAATCTAACTCATATTATTAGCCATGTTATGCTTATATGATCGATAGGACGACAATTACTATACTTGTTACTCTTATTATTATCAATCGAACTCATATAATTAGCCTTATTTTGCTTATATGATGGATAGAACGACAATTACTATACTCATTACTCTTATTATTATCAATCTAACTTATATAATTAGCCATGTTATGCTTATATGATCGATAGGACGACAATTACTATACTTATTGCTCTATTATTATCAATCTAACTCATTTTATTAACTATATTATGCAGAATGATCGATAGAACGACAATCGCTATACTTATTACTCTTATTATTATCAATCTAACTCATATTTTTAGCCATGTTATGCTTATATGATCGATAGAACGACAATTGCTATACTTATTACTCTTATTATTATCAATCTAACTCATATTTTTAGCCATATTATGGCTTATATGATCGATAGAACGACAGTTACTATACTCATTACTCTTATTATTATCAATCTAACTTATATAATTAGCCATGTTATGCTTATATGATCTATAGGACGACAACTACTATACTTATTACTCTTATTATTATCAATCTAACTCATATTATTAACCATATTATGCAGATATGATCGATAGAACGACAATTACTATACTTATTACTCTTATTATTATCAATCTAACTCATATTATTAACCATATTATGCTTATATGATCGATAGAACGACCATCACTTTACTTATTACACTCACTATTATCAATCTAACTCATATTATTAGCCATCTTTTGCTTATATGATCGATAGGACGACATTTGCTATACTTATTACTCTTATTATTATCAATCTAACTCATATTATTAGCCATGTTATGCTTATATGATCGATAGGACGACAATTACTATACTTATTACTCTTATTATTATCAATCTAACTCATATTATTAACCATATTATGCAGATATGATCGATAGAACGACAATTACTATACTTATTACTCTTATTATTATCAATCTAACTCATATTATTAACCATATTATGCTTATATGATCGATAGAACGACCATCACTTTACTTATTACACTCACTATTATCAATCTAACTCATATTATTAGCCATGTTTTGCTTATATGATCGATAGGACGACATTTGCTGTACTTATTACTCTTATTATTATCAATCTAACTCATATTATTAACTATATTATGCAGATATGATCGATAGAACGACAATTACTATACTTATTACTCTTATTATTATCAATCTAACTTATGTAATTAGCCATGTTATGCTTATATGATCGATAGGACGACAATTACTATACTTATTACTCTTATTATTATCAATCTAACTCATATTATTAACCATATTATGCAGATATGATCGATAGAACGACAATTACTATACTTATTACTCTTATTATTATCAATCTAACTCATATTATTAACCATATTATGCTTATATGATCGATAGAACGACCATCACTTTACTTATTACACTCACTATTATCAATCTAACTCATATTATTAGCCATGTTTTGCTTATATGATCGATAGGACGACATTTGCTGTACTTATTACTCTCTTTATTATCAATCTAACTCATATTATTAGCCATATTATGGTTATATGATCGATAGAACGACAATTACTATACTTATTACTCTTATTACTTTCAATCTAACTCATATTATTAGCCATGTTATGCTTATATGATCGATAGGACGACATTTCCTATACTTATTACTCTTATTATTATCAATCTAACTCATATTATTAACCATATTATGCAGATATGATCGATAGAACGACAATTACTATACTTATTACTCTTATTATTATCAATCTAACTCATATTATTAGCCATGTTATGCTTATATGATCGATAGGACGACAATTACTATACTTATTACTCTTATTATTATCAATCTAACTCATATTATTAACCATATTATGCAGATATGATCGATAGAACGACAATTACTATACTTATTACTCTTATTATTATCAATCTAACTCATATTATTAGCCATGTTATGCTTATATGATCGATAGTACGACAATTACTATACTTGTTACTCTTATTATTATCAATCTAACTCATATTATTAGCCTTATTTTGCTTATATGATGGATAGAACGACAATTACTATACTCATTACTCTTATTATTATCAATCTAACTTATATAATTAGCCATGTTATGCTTATATGATCGATAGGACGACAATTACTATACTTATTACTCTTATTATTATCAATCTAACTCATATTATTAACCATATTATGCAGATATGATCGATAGAACGACAATTACTATACTTATTACACTCACTGTTATCAATCTAACTAATATTATTAACCATATTATGCAAATATGATCGATAGAACGACAATTACTATACTTATTACTCTCTTTATTATCAATCTAACTCATATTATTAGCCATATTATGGTTATATGATCGATAGAACGACAATTACTATACTTATTACTCTTATTACTTTCAATCTAACTCATATTATTAGCCATGTTATGCTTATATGATCGATAGGACGACAATTACTATATTTATTACTCTTATTATTATCAATCTAACTCATATTATTAAGCATATTATGCTTATATCATCGATAGAACGACAATTACTATACTTATTACACTCACTGTTATCAATCTAACTAATATTATTAACCATATTATGCAAATATGATCGATAGAACGACAATTACTATACTTATTACTCTTATTATTATCAATCTAACTCATATTATTAGCCATATTATGCATATATGATCGATAGAACGACAATTACTATACTCATTACTCTTACTATTATCAATCTAACTCATATTATTAACTATATTATGCAGATATGATCGATAGAACGACAATTGCTATACTTATTACTCTTATTATTATCAATCTAACTCATATTTTTAGCCATATTATGCTTATATGATCGATAGAACGACAATTACTATACTCATTACTCTTATTATTATCAATCTAACTTATATAATTAGCCATGTTATGCTTATATGATCGATAGGACGACAATTACTATACTTATTACTCTTATTATTATCAATCTAACTCATATTATTAACCATATTATGCAGATATGATCGATAGAACGACAATTACTATACTTATTACTCTTATTATTATCAATCTAACTCATATTATTAACCATATTATGCTTATATGATCGATAGAACGACCATCACTTTACTTATTACACTCACTATTATCAATCTAACTCATATTATTAGCCATCTTTTGCTTATATGATCGATAGGACGACATTTGCTATACTTATTACTCTTATTATTATCAATCTAACTCATATTATTAACCATATTATGCAGATATGATCGATAGAACGACAATTACTATACTTATTACTCTTATTATTATCAATCTAACTCATATTATTAGACATGTTATGCTTATATGATCGATAGGACGACAATTACTATACTTATTACTCTTATTATTATCAATCTAACTCATATTATTAACCATATTATGCAGATATGATCGATAGAACGACAATTGCTATACTTATTACTCTTATTATTATCAATCTAACTCATATTTTTAGCCATATTATGCTTATATGATCGATAGAACGACAATTACTATACTCATTACTCTTATTATTATCAATCTAACTTATATAATTAGCCATGTTATGCTTATATGATCGATAGGACGACAATTACTATACTTATTACTCTTATTATTATCAATCTAACTCATATTATTAACCATATTATGCAGATATGATCGATAGAACGACAATTACTATACTTATTACTCTTATTATTATCAATCTAACTCATATTATTAACCATATTATGCTTATATGATCGATAGAACGACCATCACTTTACTTATTACACTCACTATTATCAATCTAACTCATATTATTAGCCATCTTTTGCTTATATGATCGATAGGACGACATTTGCTATACTTATTACTCTTATTATTATCAATCTAACTCATATTATTAACCATATTATGCAGATATGATCGATAGAACGACAATTACTATACTTATTACTCTTATTATTATCAATCTAACTCATATTATTAGACATGTTATGCTTATATGATCGATAGGACGACAATTACTATACTTATTACTCTTATTATTATCAATCTAACTCATATTATTAACCATATTATGCAGATATGATCGATAGAACGACAATTACTATACTTATTACTCTTATTATTATCAATCTAACTCATATTATTAACCATATTATGCTTATATGATCGATAGAACGACCATCACTTTACTTATGACACTCACTATTATCAATCTAACTCATATTATTAGCCATCCTTTGCTTATATGATCGATAGGACGACATTTGCTATACTTATTACTCTTATTATTATCAATCTAACTCATATTATTAACCATATTATGCAGATATGATGGATAGAACGACAATTACTATACTTATTACTCTTATTATTATCAATCTAACTCATATTATTAGCCATGTTATGCTTATATGATCGATAGTACGACAATTACTATACTTGTTACTCTTATTATTATCAATCTAACTCATATTATTAGCCTTATTTTGCTTATATGATGGATAGAACGACAATTACTATACTCATTACTCTTATTATTATCAATCTAACTTATATAATTAGCCATGTTATGCTTATATGATCGATAGGACGACAATTACTATACTTATTACTCTTATTATTATCAATCTAACTCATATTATTAACCATATTATGCAGATATGATCGATAGAACGACAATTACTATACTTATTACACTCACTGTTATCAATCTAACTAATATTATTAACCATATTATGCAAATATGATCGATAGAACGACAATTACTATACTTATTACTCTCTTTATTATCAATCTAACTCATATTATTAGCCATATTATGGTTATATGATCGATAGAACGACAATTACTATACTTATTACTCTTATTACTTTCAATCTAACTCATATTATTAGCCATGTTATGCTTATATGATCGATAGGACGACAATTACTATATTTATTACTCTTATTATTATCAATCTAACTCATATTATTAAGCATATTATGCTTATATCATCGATAGAACGACAATTACTATACTTATTACACTCACTGTTATCAATCTAACTAATATTATTAACCATATTATGCAAATATGATCGATAGAACGACAATTACTATACTTATTACTCTTATTATTATCAATCTAACTCATATTATTAGCCATATTATGCATATATGATCGATAGAACGACAATTACTATACTCATTACTCTTACTATTATCAATCTAACTCATATTATTAACTATATTATGCAGATATGATCGATAGAACGACAATTGCTATACTTATTACTCTTATTATTATCAATCTAACTCATATTTTTAGCCATATTATGCTTATATGATCGATAGAACGACAATTACTATACTCATTACTCTTATTATTATCAATCTAACTTATATAATTAGCCATGTTATGCTTATATGATCGATAGGACGACAATTACTATACTTATTACTCTTATTATTATCAATCTAACTCATATTATTAACCATATTATGCAGATATGATCGATAGAACGACAATTACTATACTTATTACTCTTATTGTTATCAATCTAACTCATATTATTAACCATATTATGCTTATATGATCGATAGAACGACCATCACTTTACTTATTACACTCACTATTATCAATCTAACTCGTATTATTAGCCATCTTTTGCTTATATGATCGATAGGACGACATTTGCTATACTTATTACTCTTATTATTATCAATCTAACTCATATTATTAACCATATTATGCAGATATGATCGATAGAACGACAATTACTATACTTATTACTCTTATTATTATCAATCTAACTCATATTATTAGACATGTTATGCTTATATGATCGATAGGACGACAATTACTATACTTATTACTCTTATTATTATCAATCTAACTCATATTATTAACCATATTATGCAGATATGATCGATAGAACGACAATTACTATACTTATTACTCTTATTATTATCAATCTAACTCATATTATTAGCCATGTTATGCTTATATGATCGATAGGACGACAATTACTATACTTGTTACTCTTATTATTATCAATCTAACTCATATTATTAGCCTTATTTTGCTTATATGATGGATAGAACGACAATTACTATACTCATTACTCTTATTATTATAAATCTAACTTATATAATTAGCCATGTTATGCTTATATGATCGATAGGACGACAATTACTATACTTATTGCTCTTACTATTATCAATCTAACTCATATTATTAACTATATTATGCAGATATGATCGATAGAACGACAATTGCTATACTTATTACTCTTATTATTATCAATCTAACTCATATTTTTAGCCATATTATGCTTATATGATCGATAGAACGACAATTACTATACTCATTACTCTTATTATTATCAATCTAACTTATATAATTAGCCATGTTATGCTTATATGATCGATAGGACGACAATTACTATACTTATTGCTCTTATTATTATCAATCTAACTCATATTATTAGCCATATTATGCTTATATGATCGATAGAACGACAATTGCTATACTTACTGCTCTTATTATTATCAATCTAACTCATATTATTAGCCATGTTATGCTTATATGATCGATAGGACGACATTTCCTATACTTATTACTCTTATTGTTATCAATCTAACTCATATTATTAACCATATTATGCAGATATGATCGATAGAACGACAATTACTATACTTATTACTCTTATTATTATCAATCTAACTCATATTATTAGCCATGTTATTCTTATATGATCGATAGGACGACAATTACTATACTTATTACTCTTATTATTATCAATCTAACTCATATTATTAACCATATTATGCAGATATGATCGATAGAACGACAATTACTATACTTATTACTCTTATTATTATCAATCTAACTCATATTATTAACCATATTATGCTTATATGATCGATAGAACGACCATCACTTTACTTATTACACTCACTATTATCAATCTAACTCATATTATTAGCCATGTTTTGCTTATATGATCGATAGGACGACATTTGCTATACTTATTACTCTTATTATTATCAATCTAACTCATATTATTAACTATATTATGCAGATATGATCGATAGAACGACAATTACTATACTTATTACTCTTATTATTATCAATCTAACTCATATAATTAGCCATGTTATGCTTATATGATCGATAGGACGACAATTACTATACTTATTACTCTTATTATTATCAATCTAACTCATATTATTAACCATATTATGCAGATATGATCGATAGAACGACAATTACTATACTTATTACTCTTATTATTATCAATCTAACTCATATTATTAACCATATTATGCTTATATGATCGATAGAACGACCATCACTTTACTTATTACACTCACTATTATCAATCTAACTCATATTATTAGCCATCTTTTGCTTATATGATCGATAGGACGACATTTGCTATACTTATTACTCTTATTATTATCAATCTAACTCATATTATTAACCATATTATGCAGATATGATCGATAGAACGACAATTACTATACTTATTACTCTTATTATTATCAATCTAACTCATATTATTAGACATGTTATGCTTATATGATCGATAGGACGACAATTACTATACTTATTACTCTTATTATTATCAATCTAACTCATATTATTAACCATATTATGCAGATATGATCGATAGAACGACAATTGCTATACTTATTACTCTTATTATTATCAATCTAACTCATATTTTTAGCCATATTATGCTTATATGATCGATAGAACGACAATTACTATACTCATTACTCTTATTATTATCAATCTAACTTATATAATTAGCCATGTTATGCTTATATGATCGATAGGACGACAATTACTATACTTATTACTCTTATTATTATCAATCTAACTCATATTATTAACCATATTATGCAGATATGATCGATAGAACGACAATTACTATACTTATTACTCTTATTATTATCAATCTAACTCATATTATTAACCATATTATGCTTATATGATCGATAGAACGACCATCACTTTACTTATTACACTCACTATTATCAATCTAACTCATATTATTAGCCATCTTTTGCTTATATGATCGATAGGACGACATTTGCTATACTTATTACTCTTATTATTATCAATCTAACTCATATTATTAACCATATTATGCAGATATGATCGATAGAACGACAATTACTATACTTATTACTCTTATTATTATCAATCTAACTCATATTATTAGACATGTTATGCTTATATGATCGATAGGACGACAATTACTATACTTATTACTCTTATTATTATCAATCTAACTCATATTATTAACCATATTATGCAGATATGATCGATAGAACGACAATTACTATACTTATTACTCTTATTATTATCAATCTAACTCATATTATTAACCATATTATGCTTATATGATCGATAGAACGACCATCACTTTACTTATGACACTCACTATTATCAATCTAACTCATATTATTAGCCATCCTTTGCTTATATGATCGATAGGACGACATTTGCTATACTTATTACTCTTATTATTATCAATCTAACTCATATTATTAACCATATTATGCAGATATGATGGATAGAACGACAATTACTATACTTATTACTCTTATTATTATCAATCTAACTCATATTATTAGCCATGTTATGCTTATATGATCGATAGTACGACAATTACTATACTTGTTACTCTTATTATTATCAATCTAACTCATATTATTAGCCTTATTTTGCTTATATGATGGATAGAACGACAATTACTATACTCATTACTCTTATTATTATCAATCTAACTTATATAATTAGCCATGTTATGCTTATATGATCGATAGGACGACAATTACTATACTTATTACTCTTATTATTATCAATCTAACTCATATTATTAACCATATTATGCAGATATGATCGATAGAACGACAATTACTATACTTATTACACTCACTGTTATCAATCTAACTAATATTATTAACCATATTATGCAAATATGATCGATAGAACGACAATTACTATACTTATTACTCTCTTTATTATCAATCTAACTCATATTATTAGCCATATTATGGTTATATGATCGATAGAACGACAATTACTATACTTATTACTCTTATTACTTTCAATCTAACTCATATTATTAGCCATGTTATGCTTATATGATCGATAGGACGACAATTACTATATTTATTACTCTTATTATTATCAATCTAACTCATATTATTAAGCATATTATGCTTATATCATCGATAGAACGACAATTACTATACTTATTACACTCACTGTTATCAATCTAACTAATATTATTAACCATATTATGCAAATATGATCGATAGAACGACAATTACTATACTTATTACTCTTATTATTATCAATCTAACTCATATTATTAGCCATATTATGCATATATGATCGATAGAACGACAATTACTATACTCATTACTCTTACTATTATCAATCTAACTCATATTATTAACTATATTATGCAGATATGATCGATAGAACGACAATTGCTATACTTATTACTCTTATTATTATCAATCTAACTCATATTTTTAGCCATATTATGCTTATATGATCGATAGAACGACAATTACTATACTCATTACTCTTATTATTATCAATCTAACTTATATAATTAGCCATGTTATGCTTATATGATCGATAGGACGACAATTACTATACTTATTACTCTTATTATTATCAATCTAACTCATATTATTAACCATATTATGCAGATATGATCGATAGAACGACAATTACTATACTTATTACTCTTATTGTTATCAATCTAACTCATATTATTAACCATATTATGCTTATATGATCGATAGAACGACCATCACTTTACTTATTACACTCACTATTATCAATCTAACTCGTATTATTAGCCATCTTTTGCTTATATGATCGATAGGACGACATTTGCTATACTTATTACTCTTATTATTATCAATCTAACTCATATTATTAACCATATTATGCAGATATGATCGATAGAACGACAATTACTATACTTATTACTCTTATTATTATCAATCTAACTCATATTATTAGACATGTTATGCTTATATGATCGATAGGACGAC
The DNA here is from genome assembly GCF_050947335.1 of Megachile rotundata. Classification (NCBI taxonomy): domain Eukaryota; kingdom Metazoa; phylum Arthropoda; class Insecta; order Hymenoptera; family Megachilidae; genus Megachile; species Megachile rotundata. The sequence continues at coordinate 29,249 of NW_027474537.1, forward strand.
AATTACTATACTTATTACTCTTATTATTATCAATCTAACTCATATTATTAACCATATTATGCAGATATGATCGATAGAACGACAATTACTATACTTATTACTCTTATTATTATCAATCTAACTCATATTATTAACCATATTATGCTTATATGATCGATAGAACGACCATCACTTTACTTATGACACTCACTATTATCAATCTAACTCATATTATTAGCCATCCTTTGCTTATATGATCGATAGGACGACATTTGCTATACTTATTACTCTTATTATTATCAATCTAACTCATATTATTAACCATATTATGCAGATATGATCGATAGAACGACAATTACTATTCTTATTACTCTTATTATTATCAATCTAACTCATATTATTAACCATATTATGCTTATATGATCGATAGAACGACCATCACTTTACTTATTACACTCACTATTATCAATCTAACTCATATTATTAGCCATGTTTTGCTTATATGATCGATAGGACGACATTTGCTATACTTATTACTCTTATTATTATCAATCTAACTCATATTATTAACTATATTATGCAGATATGATCGATAGAACGACAATTACTATACTTATTACTCTTATTATTATCAATCTAACTTATATAATTAGCCATGTTATGCTTATATGATCGATAGGACGACAATTACTATACTTATTACTCTTATTATTATCAATCTAACTCATATTATTAACCATATTATGCAGATATGATCGATAGAACGACAATTACTATACTTATTACACTCATTGTTATCAATCTAACTAATATTATTAACCATATTATGCAAATATGATCGATAGAACGACAATTACTATACTTATTACTCTTATTATTATCAATCTAACTCATATTATTAGCCATGTTATGCTTATATGATCGATAGGACGACAATTACTATACTTATTACTCTTATTATTATCAATCTAACTCATATTATTAACCATATTATGCAGATATGATCGATAGAACGACAATTACTATACTTATTACTCTTATTATTATCAATCTAACTCATATTATTAACCATATTATGCTTATATGATCGATGGAACGACCATCACTTTACTTATTACACTCACTATTATCAATCTAACTCATATTATTAGCCATGTTTTGCTTATATGATCGATAGGACGACATTTGCTATACTTATTACTCTTATTATTATCAATCTAACTCATATTATTAACTATATTATGCAGATATGATCGATAGAACGACAATTACTATACTTATTACTCTTATTATTATCAATCTAACTTATATAATTAGCCATGTTATGCTTATATGATCGATAGGACGACAATTACTATACTTATTACTCTTATTATTATCAATCTAACTCATATTATTAACCATATTATGCAGATATGATCGATAGAACGACAATTACTATAGTTATTACACTCACTGTTATCAATCTAACTAATATTATTAACCATATTATGCAAATATGATCGATAGAACGACAATTACTATACTTATTACTCTCTTTATTATCAATCTAACTCATATTATTAGCCATATTATGGTTATATGATCGATAGAACGACAATTACTATACTTATTACTCTTATTATTATCAATCTAACTCATATTATTAGCCATGTTATGCTTATATGATCGATAGGACGACAATTACTATATTTATTACTCTTATTATTATCAATCTAACTTATATAATTAGCCATGTTATGCTTATATGATCGATAGGACGACAATTACTATACTTAATGCTCTTATTATTATCAATCTAACTCATATTATTAGCCATATTATGCTTATATGATCGATAGAACGACAATTGCGATACTTATTGCTCTTATTATTATCAATCTAACTCATATTATTAGCCATGTTATGCTTATATGATCGATATGACGACATTTGCTATACTTATTACTCTTATTATTATCAATCTAACTCATATTATTAACCATATTATGCAGATATGATCGATAGAACGACAATTACTATACTTATTACTCTTATTATTATCAATCTAACTCATATTATTAGCCATGTTATGCTTATATGATCGATAGGACGACAATTACTATACTTATTACTCTTGTTATTATCAATCTAACTCATATTATTAACCATATTATGCTTATATGATCGATAGAACGACCATCACTTTACTTATTACACTCACTATTATCAATCTAACTCATATTATTAGCCATGTTTTGCTTATATGATCGATAGGACGACATTTGCTATACTTATTACTCTTATTATTATCAATCTAACTCATATTATTAACTATATTATGCAGATATGATCGATAGAACGACAATTACTATACTTATTACTCTTATTATTATCAATCTAACTCATATTATTAGCCATGTTATGCTTATATGATCGATAGTACGACAATTACTATACTTGTTACTCTTATTATTATCAATCTAACTCATATTATTAGCCTTATTTTGCTTATATAATGGATAGAACGACAATTACTATACTCATTACTCTTACTATTATCAATCTAACTTATATAATTAGCCATGTTATGCTTATATGATCGATAGGACGACAATTACTATACTTATTACTCTTATTATTATCAATCTAACTCATATTATTAACCATATTATGCAGATATGATCGATAGAACGACAATTACTATACTTATTACTCTTATTATTATCAATCTAACTCATATTATTAGCCATGTTATGCTTATATCATCGATAGAACGACAATTACTATACTTATTACACTCACTGTTATCAATCTAACTAATATTATTAACCATATTATGCAAATATGATCGATAGAACGACAATTACTATACTTATTACTCTTATTATTATCAATCTAACTCATATTATTAGCCATATTATGCATATATGATCGATAGAACGACAATTACTATACTCATTACTCTTACTATTATCAATCTAACTCATATTATTAGCCATATTATGCTTATATGATCGATAGAACGACAATTGCTATACTTATTGCTCTTATTATTATCAATCTAACTCATATTATTAGCCATGTTATGCTTATATGATCGATAGAACGACAATTGCTATACTTATTGCTCTTATTATTATCAATCTAACTCATATTATTAAGCATATTATGCTTATATGATCGATAGAACGACAATTACTATACTTATTACACTCACTGTTATCAATCTAACTCATATTATTAGCCATATTATGCTTATATGATCGATAGAACGACAATTGCTATACTTATTGCTCTTATTATTATCAATCTAACTCATATTATTAGCCATGTTATGCTTATATGATCGATAGAACGACAATTACTATACTCATTACTCTTACTATTATCAATCTAACTCATATTATTAGCCATATTATGCTTATATGATCGATAGAACGACAATTGCTATACTTATTGCTCTTATTATTATCAATCTAACTCATATTATTAAGCATATTATTGCTTATATGATCGATAGAACGACAATTACTATACTTATTACTCTTATTGTTATCAATCTAACTCATATTATTAACCATATTATGCAGATATGATCGATAGAACGACAATTACTATACTTATTACTCTTATTATTATCAATCTAACTCATATTATTAGCCATGTTATGCTTATATGATCGACAGGACGACAATTACTATACTTATTACTCTTATTATTATCAATCTAACTCATATTATTAACCATATTATGCAGATATGATCGATAGAACGGCAATTACTATACTTATTACTCTTATTATTATCAATCTAACTCATATTATTAACCATATTATGCTTATATGATCGATAGAGCGACCATCACTTTACTTATTACACCCACTATTATCAATCTAACTCATATTATTAGCCATGTTATGCTTATATGATCGATAGAACGACAATTACTATACTCATTACTCTTATTATTATCAATCTAACTCATATTATTAGCCTTATTTTACTTATATGATGGATAGAACGACAATTACTATACTCATTACTCTTACTATTATCAACCTAACTCATATTATTAAGCATATTATGCTTATATGATCGATAGAACGACAATTGCTATACTTATTGCTCTTATTATTATCAATCTAACTCATATTATTAAGCATATTATGCTTATATGATCGATAGAACGACAATTGCTATACTTATTGCTCTTATTATTATCAATGTAACTCATATTATTAGCCATGTTATGCTTATATGATCGATAGGACGACATTTGCTATACTTATTACTCTTATTATTATCAATCTAACTCATATTATTAACCATGTTATGCTTATATGATCGATAGGACGACAATTACTATACTTGTTACTCTTATTATTATCAATCTAACTCATATTATTAGCCTTATTTTGCTTATATGATCGATAGAACGACAATTACTATACTTATTACTCTTATTATTATCAATCTAACTCATATTATTAGCCATGTTATGCTTATATGATCGATAGGACGACAATTACTATACTTATTACTCTTATTATTATCAATCTAACTCATATTATTAACCATATTATGCTTATATGATCGATAGAACGACAATTACTATACTTATTACACTTACTATTATCAATGTAACTCATATTATTAACCATATTATGCAGATATGATCGATAGGACGACAATTACTATACTTATTACACTCACGATTATCAATCTAACTCATATTATTAACTATATTATGCAGATATGATCGATAGAACGACAATTACTATACTTATTACTCTTATTATTATCAATCTAACTTATATAATTAACCATGTTATGCTTATATGATCGATAGGACGACAATTACTATACTTGTTACTCTTATTATTATCAATCTAACTCATATTATTAGCCTTATTTTGCTTATATGATCGATAGAACGACAATTACTATACTTATTACTCTTATTATTATCAATCTAACTCATATTATTAACCATATTATGCTTATGTGATCGATAGAACGACCATCACTTTACTTATTACTCTTATTATTATCAATCTAACTCATATTATTAACCATATTATGCTTATATGATCGATAGAACGACAATTACTATACTTATTACACTCACTATTATCAATCTAACTCATATTATTAACCATATTATGCAGATATGATCGATTGAACGACAATTACTATACTCATTACTCTTACTATTATCAATCTAACTCATATTATTAGCCATATTATGCTTATATGATCGATAGAACGACAATTGCTATACTTATTGCTCTTATTATTATCAATCTAACTCATATTATTAAGAATATTATGCTTATATGATCGATAGAACGACAATTACTATACTTATTACACTCACTGTTATCAATCTAACTCATATTATTAGCCATATTATGCTTATATGATCGATAGAACGACAATTGCTATACTTATTGCTCTTATTATTATCAATCTAACTCATATTATTAGCCATGTTATGCTTATATGATCGATAGAACGACAATTGCTATACTTATTGCTCTTATTATTATCAATCTAACTCATAGTATTAAGCATATTATGCTTATATGATCGATAGAACGACAATTACTATACTTATTACACTCACTGTTATCAATCTAACTCATATTATTAGCCATGTTATGCTTATATGATCGATAGAACGACAATTACTATACTCATTACTCTTATTATTATCAATCTAACTCATATTATTAGCCTTATTTTACTTATATGATGGATAGAACGACAATTACTATACTCATTACTCTTATTATTATCAATCTAACTTATATAATTAGCCATGTTATGCTTATATGATCGATAGGACGACAATTACTATACTTATTACTCTTATTATTATCAATCCAACTCATATTATTAGCCATATTATGCTTATGTGATCGATGGAACGATAATTACTATACTTATTACTCTTATTATTATCAATCTAACTTATATAATTAACCATGTTATGCTTATATGATCGATAGGACGACAATTACTATACTTGTTACTCTTATTTTTATCAATCTAACTCATATTATTAGCCATGTTATGCTTATATGATCGATAGAACGACAATTGCTATACTTATTGCTCTTATTATTATCAATCTAACTCATATTATTAGGCATATTATGCTTATATGATCGATAGAACGACAATTACTATACTTATTACACTCACTGTTATCAATCTAACTCATATTATTAGCCATATTATGCTTATATGATCGATAGAACGACAATTGCTATACTTATTGCTCTTATTATTATCAATCTAACTCATATTATTAGCCATGTTATGCTTATATGATCGATAGAACGACAATTACTATACTCATTACTCTTACTATTATCAATCTAACTCATATTATTAGCCATATTATGCTTATATGATCGATAGAACGACAATTGCTATACTTATTGCTCTTATTATTATCAATCTAACTCATATTATTAAGCATATTATTGCTTATATGATCGATAGAACGACAATTACTATACTTATTACTCTTATTGTTATCAATCTAACTCATATTATTAACCATATTATGCAGATATGATCGATAGAACGACAATTACTATACTTATTACTCTTATTATTATCAATCTAACTCATATTATTAGCCATGTTATGCTTATATGATCGACAGGACGACAATTACTATACTTATTACTCTTATTATTATCAATCTAACTCATATTATTAACCATATTATGCAGATATGATCGATAGAACGGCAATTACTATACTTATTACTCTTATTATTATCAATCTAACTCATATTATTAACCATATTATGCTTATATGATCGATAGAGCGACCATCACTTTACTTATTACACCCACTATTATCAATCTAACTCATATTATTAGCCATGTTATGCTTATATGATCGATAGAACGACAATTACTATACTCATTACTCTTATTATTATCAATCTAACTCATATTATTAGCCTTATTTTACTTATATGATGGATAGAACGACAATTACTATACTCATTACTCTTACTATTATCAATCTAACTCATATTATTAAGCATATTATGCTTATATGATCGATAGAACGACAATTGCTATACTTATTGCTCTTATTATTATCAATCTAACTCATATTATTAAGCATATTATGCTTATATGATCGATAGAACGACAATTGCTATACTTATTGCTCTTATTATTATCAATGTAACTCATATTATTAGCCATGTTATGCTTATATGATCGATAGGACGACATTTGCTATACTTATTACTCTTATTATTATCAATCTAACTCATATTATTAACCATGTTATGCTTATATGATCGATAGGACGACAATTACTATACTTGTTACTCTTATTATTATCAATCTAACTCATATTATTAGCCTTATTTTGCTTATATGATCGATAGAACGACAATTACTATACTTATTACTCTTATTATTATCAATCTAACTCATATTATTAGCCATGTTATGCTTATATGATCGATAGGACGACAATTACTATACTTATTACTCTTATTATTATCAATCTAACTCATATTATTAACCATATTATGCTTATATGATCGATAGAACGACAATTACTATACTTATTACACTCACTATTATCAATCTAACTCATATTATTAACCATATTATGCAGATAGGATCGATTGAACGACAATTACTATACTTATTACTCTTTTTATTATCAATCTAACTCATATTATTAGCCATATTATGGTTATATGATCGATAGGACGACAATTACTATACTTATTACTCTTATTATTATCAATCTAACTCATATTATTAGCCTTATTTTACTTATATGATGGATAGAACGACAATTACTATACTCATTACTCTTATTATTATCAATCTAACTTATATAATTAGCCATGTTATGCTTATATGATCGATAGGACGACAATTACTATACTTATTACTCTTATTATTATCAATCCAACTCATATTATTAGCCATATTATGCTTATGTGATCGATGGAACGATAATTACTATACTAATTACTCTTGTTATTATCAATCTAACTCATATTATTGACCATATTATGCAGATATGGTCGATAGAACGACAATTACTATACTTATTACTCTTATTATTATCAATCTAACACATATTATTAGCCATACTATGCTTATATGATCGATAGAACGACAATTACTATACTTATTACACTTACTATTATCAATGTAACTCATATTATTAACCATATTATGCAGATATGATCGATAGGACGACAATTACTATACTTATTACACTCACGATTATCAATCTAACTCATATTATTAACTATATTATGCAGATATGATCGATAGAACGACAATTACTATACTTATTACTCTTATTATTATCAATCTAACTTATATAATTAACCATGTTATGCTTA